>NW_010428766.1:23895-34089 GCF_000710305.1 Buceros rhinoceros silvestris | reverse complement strand
GACAGCACTTAAGAATACCATTCTCTACACCACTGCCCCCAGGTCAATGACAATTTACTAGCCACACCCAACACCACAGTCCCCACAGGGAGATTTAATCAGTGTTTCAAATATCCTGTGTAAGGCAGTTGAACTGAGATCTCCATTTCAACACCTAGTCTGCTTTCCCATCTCACGCTAAAGTTCTTTTCAGTTTAACAATTCCTAGGAATGCAGATAAAGATTAACATACAAGGCAGAGTCCCACCTGCCTTACCTTTAATGGCACTAAGGGACTAGATTCCAATGTGTTTATAAGGAATCACTGTTAAGTTCAAAATTTCCTGCTTAGGCAAATAGGCAAATAGCAAGTTCATTGTCATAGAAGAGTCTTCCACAAGATCACTAGAATGACCACTAGACAGTCACTATCCTGTGCATGCAGGAAAACTTGGCTGGTTTAGTTGCAAACGGAAATGTATTCCTAAAGGTAACCTGAAATAGCACGTTGATCAAAGAGGAGACATGAGATTGCTGTGACTGCATAAAGGCCAATGCTGGCCACAGGCATCATCAGATCTTGGAATACTAAACAGCCTGTGTTTGCATAACAGACATGGTTTTGAGACTAATAACAAAATACTGTTTCTGTAGCGACAGTTTTTATCTTTCCGGTGAAAGGCAGAACCGTAGGCAGATTAAACAGCAAACAAAAGATATTGTTGAGGTAGAAAATATTGAACAAGATTAAGAAGCAATTGATGAAGTGTTGAATTTAAAGAAAAAAAAAATATACTAAAGACTGTTAAACATAATGATGCAGATAAAATTTCCTCTTCAGAAGTCTTCTCCTGGGAGGGAACACTAAAGAAGCATCTCTCCATATTCACAGGTAATAGCTACTGTATAGCAGTCTATCAAGTCTGATGCACTTCTGCCAATTCTCAGCATTCCTCCTGGCCTGCTTCTTAGAGGTGAGCCGGTGAATTGCTTTCAAGAGAAAAATGAGGCTGCCTTCTCCCCACAGATGGTTGACGAGCGTTACATCAGTATAGCAAAAGACCCACTCACTCAAGGGAAATATAGGGTTGAGAAATCTGTTTATCATGCCAAGAACGTTCAGTATCTCAGGGACCAGAAGCAGCAACACAGCGTTAGACAGAAGCTAAATCAGAAAAGTAAAGCACGTGCACAACGGCACAGTTTGTTTTATCTCTGCAAGATACAAGAAGGCGGCAAGAAATAACGAATGATGGACAATTAATTTTCTCTCTAACTTCAGGAAAGAGCTGTCAATTACATTCAGAAAATAAACCTGATTCTGTATCACCTTTTTCTAGCACATTGAGGAAAGTTAGTGGCTGTATTTGCATCATAATGTATTGTGCTACCAGGCTGGCAGAATTCCAGACACACATTTAGTAGAACATTTATTAGTTGTGAGTCTGCAATAATTTCAGCAAAAGTATAAAGCCTGCATGGTGATAAACTACCATTTCAAAACTGTCCAGTTTAGAATGAAGCTCCACAGTTCAGCCTGGAGAAGAATTAGTACTTAATGCCAGCAGATCTTTTGAAGATATGTAGATATTTATGAAAATTTAACAAAAGTGGCTTATGTAAGATGTAATCTTATCTCGCTGCTTTTGTTTGTTGTTTTTCAGGTTTTGTTTTTGGTCTGGTGTTTTTTAATGATAAAATGAGAAAGACTACAGAACATGGAGTTTAAATCATGGGAGGTAAAAATTCATGACAGGTAAAAAGTTCTCATCATTCAAGATAGGGACCATGCTCCTCATATTGGAGCTCACAAGCTTCAGAATATAAATTCCTTTGTGGGACCTCAGTTTATTAAGTTCTAGAAGTAGAAAAAGAGCAAGAAGTAAGAGTAACTGAAGCATGACAACACCACTACTGCCAGCGATCACTCATCGCTTGCTACTTTGTTGGCAAGAAGAGGTAACCAAGAGCAAAAAGTTGCTACGCTACAGAGAGGCTGTGTAAGTACTCGTTCTTGTATAGTAGTTACTGTTTATTTCCACATTTTGCTGTCTCACTCAAATTGTTCATCACTACAGCATTTTTAATTAGTTCTACATGTTCCTTCAATGCCTGAGGTCATTTGGCAGGGCCAATAGGGGATAGTTCTTTTTTGACGCTGAGAAGCCACCCTTAAACATACCAAGCATTATCTCCGTCATTGTAAGGTGACATACTATATAACTGGCACCTACAAACTTCTCTAGATTGCACAAACATAAAGACTTTCTTATTAGAAAGAAAATCTACAAAGCAGTTAGCTTTTCAGATTAGATTAGTTTGTAGAGTTTAAGAAAAAAATTTAAATATACTTTACATCCTGTAATTTGGGATCAATCCAGACAGTGATTCCCACCCTCTTTCTCCACATAGGTGAAGATTTCACAAGGCCAGCGTCCAGCTGAGAACCAGAAAGTGTTCAGAATAGGAAATGCTGAAAGACCACAAGCTACTGGCATAGAACAAAGAAGAGAAGGATGCTGTGGGGAGAATGTTGGAAGCAGCACAACAGGAGACGAGCATTAACTCTGCAGATGTGCTGTGCCAGTTGTCAGGCTTATTTCTACATTTCACTGCATTAACGAAAAAGGTTTTGTACCCAGCTGAGTGGCAAATAAGATGGGAACCAACATGCAAACCGTCCTGGGCTTTTAAGATGAAGTTCAGCTTTGAGCAAAGGAGAATAAGAAAGGATTTTTTCCCGCTCTCAGAGATTTCAATCACTGAAGTTCATTATGAATTTTTTTTTGACCTTTACCATTGCCATCCAATCTGCAACATATAGCTCAGAGGACAGCTAGTGACAGCATGCTGAAGTTCATGAACTTTAATACATATGCAAGGATTTCTTTTTCTCCCTGGTGAGGGCTAGTTCTTTAATTTAATACTAAGCTTCAGAGTGAAGTGTCCCATATCAATAACTACACCACATGAGTATTTTTGGTTTTATGTAATTTTTTGTGTTTGTTTGTCTGTTCATTTAAAAAATCCCAGATATAATATAATATTTGTTGGTATCATTTTTCACTGAATACGAGGGTACCCCTCAAGTTCTAATTTTCATTCAAATCCAGCCTCATAAACTGCACTTCTTGTTCCAACATTTATACGATGCTACAGATCACTGTACCCAGCTTCTGGAACACTGAGTCCTGCAAAGCTAAAGCACAGTGCAGCCATCCTGAGAACAGGATTTTTTAAAGATGAAAATGCTTGAATCTGTTTGAAACGGCATCTGAAAGCAGAAGTAGCAGGTGTTTGGTACATGAAGGCAAGAAGAATCCTGCTCTACTGTGGGGTGGAATATGATCAAGAAGGAAGATTTAAGGAAGGGATGGAAGTAATACTAACAAAAAAGAAAAAAACAAAACAAAACAAAACACCACAAAAACAGCTAAAATCTAAGTGATAGGATAGTGTGCCTAACTACAGAAATGAAAACAAAGCCAAACCTCTCCCGTTGCATCCATTCCAATAGGACAAATAACAAATCTACCTAACTGATAGTGCTGTACTTGCCTGCTGGATCACACAAAAGAGGCCCATGATGGGACCTCAAGTGCTGCTGCATGTCACAACCCTCATAGCACACTCCTTGAGACATGGAGCTCCTTCAAGACCCACAGACTGCAAGGAGCAGCACAATTCAGCTCACCTCCAGGTGGCTTACATATTCAGTCACTCCAAGTTGGTTGCATCTGGGTCCTGATGGCCTGAAGCTCCTCAGGGTATGAACCTTAAAAGACATGATGAAACTAAAACCTACAGGTGAAAATGTAGGTAATTGATATTCATTTCCTTTCTCAAGTCTTTGGGCAAGAAACGAGAGCAAACAGCTTTGAGTTAAGCTACACTGTTGCTTCTGTATCAGAACAAATCACACTGTGCTTGAAGGCACCAAAAGCAGATTTCTGTCTTGGAAGAAAATAAATAAGAGGTGGAAAGAATCTCTCTCATGTCTGCTCAGCTCCATTATGGGTGCAAGACCATTGTGAGTTGTTAGAACTTTGTTCTTCACTTTGTGGAGAGAGACAGCACAGGAAAAATAAAAACAGATGCAAGAGTACGAAGTGAGTGGGGACGAACACAGTAGGAAATAACAAATGGAGCAACACCTGCTCAAATAGAGCTAGAGATATATTAATATTAATGCACTGCGTGTAGTCTTTTGTTCACAATTGGAAAGACTCCTTAGGCAAGCGGAGACTTACACAGGCTAAACTTCCTAACTGCAGTTTTATCATCTTTAAGATAGTGGGAGTCCCCAGATAAGTAAGAACATCCGATTGTTCTTTGGAAGCTTTTTTCGAACACCTACACAAGTTATATTAACACATTTCTTCAGTAAATCTCCAAGGCAAACCTAAACACCTACTGAAATTCAAGAATTGTACTTTACTGATAAAATAGAGAAGTAGGTTAGACACCCCATACCTCCTCTCTAAGTCCTCACTGGGCAATCTTGTAACATCGAGGAGATAAGAAGGGGAAACAGGTTTCAAAAAAGAATTGGTATGATTGTTGACCTGCAAATAAACTCCTCAATAACATTCGTCATAAGAGATATGAACTGATTCAGATGATCAGAAATCTCACTGTACTTTGATGGAAGAAGAGCATTACCTCAGTTAACGCATTGGCTAAATTCCAGCTCTGATAATTACATTCTGAATACTTAAATCTCCATTGCCATTTTTTCTGGCTGTAATACGTTATGTTCATCTATTTAAATATCATCATACTTCCTGAGTACCTTCTTAAATTTCCTGTGAAGACATGGATCCTCCTAGGAAGCATGAGTTGTTGTCTTGCCCACTAAAGAGAGACTGGGAAGACTTACTCCAAGATACAGTACAGTAAGACCTATTGTTCACGTTTAAAACACGCATGTGGAAGCTCTGGAGACTGTTTTTTGCTAAGAGATGCTGTAATTACTTGAGCTGATTGCATTGGGACATACATGCTCCTAAGTCTCTAAATCAGTTGGGAATAACATTTCCATTCCTTTCATGAAATGTCAAACATGAAAACAACATTAAAAGCTTTTTACTTTGTTGTACAGATGAAATAGCTGCAACCTCTAGACAGCAGAGGGTTCAGTGCCCCCTGCACGGCATTTTTATTTCTTAGGGCACCATCATCATCATCATCATGGCTTGGCTTCGTGAACAAAGATTTGGAAAGGGTTTTTCTCACACTCACTGCAAGCGCGCTGATGGCTGAAAAGGCCAATGCAGGATAGGCAAGTCTGGTTGCAAAAAGCACAGCGGAAGGTCTTGCACCTTTTCACCTGCCGTTTCGTCCCTCGCCTGTCGCTACAGGGCTTTGCAAGTGATGAGTGCACCCTTCGGTCTGGCGCGGTGGATTTTTTAGGTGAGGCGCAGCGTGCGCGGAACTGGCTCCACCCTTTACACCTGAGGTTCATCTGCCAAGGCCTAGCGAGCTTGGACAGTGACAGTGAAGTCCTCGGGTTGTAGGTTTGGTTAGAGTATCCTTCTCTTAGATGATGGATGCCTTACAAGGCTAAACGAGCTCCATCTGCCCGGGTTTGGAGTCAGAGTCGTCCTTCTCCTAGGATGGCTGCCCAAAGGCTAGTGAGCCCATCCTGCCCGTGGACACACTTTGTCTGACCCTTCAGTTGAGACCTGTCTGGCTTGGGAGACCCCACCAGAGGCACACACCACCACCAGCACAGCTCTCAGCCTCACAAGGGCACGCAAGCTCCTTCCCCATGACAAGGGGATGCCCGTGAAAGAGTCTTAGGGCATATACTAAGGCTAAAAGACATCTCATGTCCATTCACTGTATGTTAGCATGATGTAGGTTCAGAAGCAGCATCCCTGTGATAACACAGTGTCTCACTGGCACTCATACAACAATTTTTTGCTTCCATATCACAGCAGCTATTTCTCTGTGTCATTATTCTGTGCAGCCTGAATCGAATGGTGTGGTTCACCACTAATTCACAAATCATTATTTGTTTTCTTTTTCTAGTCTGTTAGGATAAAACATAAAAGAGATTGCTTCTAGTCTCTGCATTGGGTTTTGATTACGGTTTGATTTCATTTTGGTTTGGCCCAGGGAAACAGACTAAAAAATTGCAAATTATGAATTACATTCACTCGTTATTGTACTATTTTCCCGTTCAACATGGGGTCTTCAGTGTAAGATACTAAGTTCATTTTGATCTCTGGTCTCATCAAATATTCAGAACTGCTTAAGGCTCTACAAGTATACATACCCTGGTCTGCCTAGATATCTGTTGCGTTGCTAGAATGAAGTGTGGCCATCAGAAGAGTTAATGGTGTTCTAATCAAATATGCACTGGAACCAGCATATCAGACACAGCAGAAAATGCAGAAACCCAGGAATAAAGACATAGCTAGTAGAGGAGGATAACTTCTAAGTCCTGTTCATTAAAGTTTGACTTGTGCCCTGAAGCATGATGACTTATCTTTCTTTTGAAAAGAGAGACTAAAAAATATTTTATAGAGATAACAATATTCACAGCTCCCTAAAACTGTATCTGTGAGGATGTTATTACAGTGAGTTTTATGGTTTAATTATGCACTGGGTTACAGTAGTTCCTTTTATATGTAATGCTTGTCACTTCCAGTGAATGTTTCCATGTTATTGTGTTATAAGAGGATGCAAAGAGAAATCTTTTGGACCTCCTTCCCCCACAAATTTTAACTTGCAGAAGAAAAGGAGCCCATCTCTCTTTTCTATATTAAAATTGTGCTGCATGCTCCAAATCACGTAAGCTTAAATCTTTTCCTTACGATTGCCTTCTTACATGAATGTCATTCCTCATCTCTCATTTTCCTTACCTCTGTAAAACCGGTGGACTGCTTTTCCGCCTGCTATTTGCAAGTAGCAGAGAATCCCAACATCTGAGGAGCAGGCGTTACTTATTTACATACTATTTGTATAGCACTTAATTTTAATATTGCTTTTTTTTCTCCCCTAGAGGAATTCAGTTTCAAAAAGCAACATACAGGTAGCTAGAAACGGAGATTGCTGTGTAGCAGACTGGCCAAGAACAATTTCATTTCTATCATTATCTGTACTTCAAATGACAGCTGTCATGGGCAGGAGAAGGAAGAGAAAAGAAAGAAAAAGGAAGAAAGTACTTTTTTTTCTGATTTCTTCCTAGCTTATTGGAGAGTAATGCAGTCTGAGCACTCTAAAAGCAGAATCAGTACAAAAATGTCATGTGGTAATACCACACAGAAAAAGCTCCAGCTCTTTTTTTCCCTTCAGAAAGGGATACAAAGGGTTCAGGAGTTCTAAGGAAGTAACGTCCAAGTGCACCTCAGGTACTTTCTATCAAATACTGGTTATTTGATTCTTTCCTTGTTTCCTAGTCTGTTCGTAACTACTCAAGGAAAAAGCTCTGGGTCTAACACTCTGTAATACTGCCTTATCTAAAACATACTCAGTCATTCACTGGTTACCTAACTAAAACAGCAAAGTGCTATATAAGTTAAGTCTGACAAAGAAAGAGTCTCCAAGGATTAAGCAGTAGTGAATTAGCACCGTGTATGTTTCAGATGGAAAAGTAGACCAGGATGAGTGGGACAACAGCCTAAGCTTCAGCCACAAAACCTGGCATTGCATAACAAGCTTATTCTGGGATCTAAAATCAGTCTCAAATCTCTCACTCAGCAATCCTGACCAATCTAGAAATGTAATATTGATTTACTCTGCTGTTGTGTCAGTACCAAGGCTTTCTGTCTTAAATATTGCAGTCATATAAGATGGGGAGAATTAAGTTTCCTTTAGCTAACATCTGCAGACCCGCTCAGGCTGAAAGGACCAAACTACTCACTATAAAATGAATAGGGATCTACAACGGGTATCTGCTTGCTGTATAATATATGTGATTTGTAACTCAATATGGATGTAATACACTAAATCTGATAACAAAGACAACTAATCACATCCTTACTGAGATAACTTCAAGAAAATGGTAGAAAATAGTCTGCAACTGAGAGTTTGGAGAGAAAAAACCCAAACTGAATAGTGTAAAAAATGTTCTTACTTTTCTAAATACTAAAACTGACCTTAGGAGAGGGACAACTTTTTATATTCTCACGTTTCACGTGTCACTTGAGCCATCTGGGTGGCAATCAGAACAACTGAACTGTCATTCTCTTCACCTGCACAAGAGAGGAATATAACCTGATTTTCCTGCCATAATGTGGACTGATGGAACAAGATGTAAAAGCTTTCACCTGGAACAGAGCCTGGGAAGACCCCACTGACAGCTTTTATGGCATTTCAGCTCACTTCCTGAACAGGAGTAACTGGCCAGCCCAGAGCTGGTGACAGCTTTTTGCTGCTTGTTGGAGAATAACCTGACATGCAGGGGCAGATGAGAAGGGTCAGCTACAATGTTTTTACTGAACCTGAGTCAAGATTTCTGAAATGCAACACGATGGTTTATCGGGTCCAAACAGTAATGGACACATTGTCAATTCAAGGTTTAGGTTTATACAGCATTGCAGAACAAAAACCATGTTCATCCTCCCTACTTCCCCTGCAATAGGATTATGCTCCCACACAAGTATCTGGGAAAGGTTATCTTCTCCCTTAAGACAGCCTTAAAGCAGGTACCAGTTCCTAACATGCTCAGTCCTTAAGACTACACTTTAATGGGTTCTATAAGGAAAATATTTACCTGGGGAGTACTGAGCAACATATATTCTAGACAGAGGGGCTACAGCCCTTGGCTCAGTTTTTCTGTGTTGTATGAGTTGTCCAGAAAACAGAACTGAACTACTGAGATAATTTGCTTTGTTCCTTCCTTTTCCCTGCCCATGAATCCCAGTTATAATTTGCAGATGCTGTTTAGTGAAGTGCCAGAGTGGTGCTAAGGACCACTGGGTTTATCTCAACCTCTGGGTCATAATCTAGACAGATCCCTAGGAAAGATGATCTCATAACCTTCAGCCACATAGCCTTTGCCAGGCCATTTATAGAAATAATGAACCTCTGTCCAAACCATTTATTTCAGTTCTGTAGGTGTTAGTGTAAAGACCGCTACAGAAACTCACGCAAAAGGTACTTCCTCTTGCAGCTTGAATTAAAATCCTTAGTGTTTCAAAGATGAGATTTCAACTCCTTTATCATCACACCTTGAATGTCGTTTCTCATGATCACAGGCTTGAAGTCAGGGCCAAGACTGGGAGAGGAGGAGATCCTGTTTCATAGAAGTGTGTCTCTGTTCACATGGACACAAAAGCTAGGTGGTGTGGAACCGACTGTGCCAAGCCTCCCGAGTAATTTAAATACAGAAATGGCTTTTCATCTTACAGTGACAGGATATTACCTCTACACCCAAACAGCTTTACACATGTAACCCTTGCACTGTTGTGCTAAATATGATCTGTTCGCTACTTGTTCGCAGCCATACATCTCTTTTCCCCATAAGAGCATTAGATCACAGGTATCTCCATGCAGCAGCTTCCACCACTGCCCTCATTTTGTGACTGTCTTACAGAAGGAGAGTGCCTTAATATTTCTCCCGTTCCATAGCTTTTTACCCTTGCAGAGGAATTCTCCAGTTTCAGACAGACGAAGACACAGCTGTCTGCAAAGCACCTCGCCACCAATGGTAGTGTCTAATTTTGAATATGCAGGAATTTAAAGAAAACTCTATAGTATAACTTACTCAACGGTATATATTTCCAAGTCAATCCTCAAATCCAGTCTCTATCTCTCCCATGACATTGCAGTTTCTCACAGCAAAAGGGATCCTCTAGTCATTCATCCCACATTCATCCCCACCTTCTCCTGGAAGGTTATTGCTAACAAAGCATTATCTCAACATTTCTTTTCAAGAAGGAAGGACAGGATGGAAAATGCATCCTCCTTTATTTGAAATTCTGCAATCTTACATACTGGCTACAGAAAGCCTGATCTGAAAGGCAGCATTGGGAACAATTACTGGGGCTTGTAGGTGTGAAATACGATATTTCAGACTGATGATTCAAGCACAGAGAATACCAACACCACATGGGCAGTGAATCCTGACTCACTTCAGATAGAGTACAGATTTCCCAATATACACAATATTGTTCATTTTCACCCTCAGCACCAAGGGTTTCCAAAAATCTTTGGACTGTGTTAGCTCAAAATGCCACACGAACAATATTCACAGTCTAAAGAAAC
>NW_010428766.1:0-23816 GCF_000710305.1 Buceros rhinoceros silvestris | reverse complement strand
CGCATGTGTAAGAAATGAACTTTCTCTCATTCCCTCTTTCCTTTTTGCTTATTGCCTCTACCCTGCCAGGTCCCTACTTCTAAATTCTCCTGCCCATTTCAGGCTCAGCTGCATCTTTGCTCCTGTGATGCAATTGATTTTGAGGATGGTATTTAATCCCCACATCAGGGGCTAAGCAGCACTTATTTTAGTTGTAAGAGAGACAGAGTTCATTTATATCTCAGCCTTCTAATCCATCAACATTAGACAAAAGGAAAGTGTCAAAACTAAAAAATACTTTAATCTAGATGCAATCGAATTCTTGAGTTAAATGGATTCATAGGCGAACTACTTGTAAGTTACTTGTGCTAAAAAAAAATCAAAGTCTCAAAAGGAATATTAAAAAATTAAATCACAAAATATCAAGAAAACTCAAAGTGTATGTACATATATGAACAGGACAACACTACCATGCTTAAAGTAATAGTTTTTTAAATGAGATTCTCTCTCCAATTAGCAAGTTAAAGAGTTGGTATTTTTGTCAGAAAAAAAACCCTCAAAAGTTTACAAAAAGACGTATCTATATTGTATGTTAATACAGAATTAGCTATTAGAATAGAAACCCTTTAGCATTTAGTTCACTGTTGAACACCCATAATTTATTTGCATAGTTACTACCACTCTGTGATTTTTTGCAAATAATTGAAATGCAAATTCATGATATGGAGATATCATGAAGGAATGAAAGGTTCACCGCACATTTCTATCTCTTGTTGGCATGGGAACACATGTCCACCATGAAACTCGGGTCTTGTGAAAGACGTAGTGTTGTTGGAAGTCGAGTGATTGGAGCACCTCCATATCAAATCAGCTGCAGCCTTTATGTCACTGTCCATTGAACCTCCTTTATCAATGACAGTTTCCTTCAGCACAGAAATTCTCCACTCTTTTAGCACCCCAATTAGAAATAATTGGGATCCCAGTTTGGTGAGACTCAGCAGCAATCACCACCTAAAGCAGCTCTCACTATCTGAACACCTGGACCCCACCTTTGGGGTCCTTGATGTCCAGGTAATTTTTAGGCAGCCAGCCTGTTATAGGTGCTCTTTATGGGAAAGATGAGAATATAATTTCTGCCTCCTAACAATAAGAAATGCAGCTGTATCCACAGTTTCTCTTTCCCATGTATTTAATTAAATCCAATAGATTACAGAATATTTTCTTAAGGATGTTTCTGAGTCAAGATGGTTCATTTTTATTAATTATGCTGAGTATGATAATTTTCAAACTTTCTAAACACTTTTTATTAACTATTTCCTCACAGAATAAGTACTGCATTTCTCAGGTTATTTCCATGGAAATTTTATGTTTCACTGAAATACATACATGCAAGGCTACTGCAAACAGAAAAGAAAGTTATATGCACAATAGCTGGGAATTAAAAGTAAGAAATTGTGCTCAGGCCCCATGTTGCTTTATAAACTTCAACACACCTTTTAACCTTCTTCTGCTGGTTGGATTAACTGCTTCACTTTCAAAAAGCAAACAGGCTGACTTAACAGGCAGTTCTAAGACATTGGAATATTTCTTATAACCACATTAGTTACTACGAAAAGAAAGAGCAATCTTTAAAAACCTGGGGAACAAAGTTCATATCATGAATAGTAGGACTATATTAAATGCGTAAATTTACAGAGACGATCACCGAAAGCAAGTAGTGTTCCTAGGAGGATTTAAAAAGACCTTAATTGGATCCTTCCCAGTACCGCCTACTGAGGGGAAAAATCAGAGCCCGTGGGACATGCTCACTGAGGACAAGGCCTGGATCTTCATAGCTATAAAAAGAAGGAAATGTATGTAAATGAAAAAAAAAAGTGAAACAAAGGAAACAAAGGAAAAGAGAATTGTACATAATTGCAACTGGATTTGGCATGAGAAAGACAGTTCTGCTCTCTGCTCAAAACACACAGAAATTCTATTCCATTTAAATACAGAAGGGAAAAGAAATCCCCAAATTTCAAACTCCGCATGAAAGCAAGCAGAGCTACGAACAGTAACGTCACCGTCCTGAAGCCCACAGCTCGGAAGCAACATGCCTGCTGGCTGTGCAGAAGAGAATGCTAGAACTAGGGCTCCAAGCAAGTACCAGCAAGAGCAGAAACCACACTCTTGACAGGAAAGCCGATTATTGCAGGAAAACTGTCTGGGACTCACTGAACAGCTGAAACTGCAATCAAATTGGTTTGTGGAAGGGAGTCAAACGATTACCATCCTCTTCCCTCTCCCCACCCTCCTACCCTACCCCCATCCCCCCCACCAACCCCCCGCTATCTCTAGCTATGTTCCTGGCTCTCCATTCTCCACTAAGAAGGGAGGAAGACTACTAATGAGGTTTACAAGTTTCCAACAGGAAAATCAATAAATCTGAAGACTACAATGTCCCAGTCACATATGGGTAATAAAGGGGAACATATCCACCACTCTTGAGTTCACCACTGTTGCATAGCCTATCTATGAGTAGATCTAACAGATTATGTAAGAGAAGTTACTCAGCAAGATTACCAGAATCTCCTCCACGGGAACAATAGTGGACAACTCTGGCTTTCAGCCTGATTCCATCCACCTCCATGTTCTCCCAGTCCCTCTCACATGCTGTGTACTGAAACCTGAGAGTGACTCACTGTGGCGGTGAACAGCAAAAAAAAATAACGGGGTATTATCAGGATTTATGGAGGATTCAGTGAGGACATGTCTTCCTCTTCAGCATGAGTCATAGCATTTAGCTACTCTCCTAGCTCTTCCTTACTGTATGAGCAAAGAAAAAATCCACATGATGCAGCAGCCACCACGTGTACTTTACTGTTACTAGGTTTTAAGAAAGGCCAGGAGAATTTTCACACGGCCTGGCTGTGTGTGTTTAATCTCTTTTGGGATTTTCCCATTTTTACCCCAGGAACCCCTAATGCCCTTCTTTCTTTCTCTTTTCTCCTGGGAAAAGTTCCTCCCCTCCTAGGAGGTTACAGGTGGCTCTGAGTAGGCAGGAACAGACATCTCATATCAGATGTCCACAAGCGAATCTCATACGCTGAATCCATGTGATTTTACTCATTCTAAAGATAAGTGAAGTCTTGGTTCAAAGTTTCTAGTTTTCTACATCAGCTCTCCAGGATTTTACAGTTACCTGATAAGCCTGAAGAATATTCTCTGAAGAACTTTGTTGTGCTTTACAATTTCTGAAATAGACTGTTCCTGGAGCCTTAAACCTCTGGTTTATGTCTTACCCTTTGAGGGAAAGACAGTTTAATCAGCATAGATCTTGCAGTCAGCTATCTGGATCAAATACATACTTTATTCACAGTCAACACAGCACTATAAGACTGTTTTTAGAGAAAGAGCTTCCTCTCAGATATAATATTCAAGGTTTAGCACACAACATGTTTGCTTTTACCCATTAGCAGGTCAAATGAACTCCCCCTTTCTGCCTGTAGTTGGCAATAAGCTCCCACTTTGCCCTTGGCATACATCAAAATCACAGTGGTAGTTAGGACCAGAGGAAGAAAGACAGCAGACTGCTCAGTAGGGACAGCTGGATTCCAAAATGCAAACAATTTCTGTGCCAGGGTGTGACAGTTCAGGGCTGTATTGCAGTTTCCATGGCAGCTGAAACAACTACTGTACCAGGTCAGCCAAGGAGGCTGGGGTGAGTGGAGACACAGCTTGACAACCGCAAGTGGTCTGCCATGAGACTGCTTCCCAAGGGGAGCCTGGGGAGGGGATGCACAATTGGCAGTGCGTGGCTCCAGCACAAACAGGAGCACCCAGGGGTGCAGTTTCTTTTCACTTAGGGGAAATAAAAAAGAAAAGGGGCCTTAACCGTGATCCATCATGACGCAGTTATTCTTTTTTCTTAATGCCAGAGGGAACTTGTTCAAGCCCCGCTAGCGTTTTTTTTGGTGTTTTTTTCCTTCCACTTGTTGCCAATCGCCAGCGCTGTAAATGTAACTCAGGTGGCTGAGCACACTGTGGGGGCAATGGCCTGGCCACTGGCTGAAAGCAGCCGCATGCCCTGGCCTCGCTCAGCACAGCCAGCACGTGTGTCACTAGGAAAGGTCTGGCAACAAGATTAGCACCTTCTGTTTAGCCTTCTTTAGGAGTCATCTTGTTTATCTTATGTCTGCATGTGGAGAGCAAACCAACAAAGGGTATGCACGAAGTGTTCTTCTCTTCCCTTCTGGCAAATGAAATGGTGTTTGAAAACAAAAAGGAATTTGTGGCTTGTTATCAGTATCAGACCTTCATTTCTTTGCCTGTGGTAGATCCCACAGCCTGCCAGTATTTCTCTTAGAATAAAAAATACAGTCCCCGAACTAAGCAAATACAAATAATTTATTCAATAAAATATTTTAGGTTGAATTATGAGAGCTAGAACATGATTAAGAATAAAATGTCACCTTACCTTTATTTAAGATTAAGTTGTCCTGAACAAAAAAAAAATTGTCTATGTCATTGCCAAGATAAGAATTTTGTGCCTTGATTTATTTGCAACTGGAATACACTGAGATGACAAAATGAAGTGAATAGCCAGGTACGTAGAAAGGCACAAGGACATACCTTAAGACAAAAGAGAAGTAAGATTCAGGGCACCTTCTTTCCTGCTTAAAATAAAATTTGGATGAAATTATGGTGCATAAATGAAAAAAAAAGATCCAGGTAGTCATTTGATGCTGCCTTATCCCTGACCCACTTAAAACTCGTGAGACATTTACCTGTCAGCCTCAGATTTGTCGGGGCAGCCAGCTTCTGTGCCTGAACACCAGCAAACACGTTGCAAGGCATTAGCTGTTTCATGACTGACCCAGGAGAACAGTCTGGTACAAAGTGCAGGCAGCTGGAGTCACTCATGAAATGGTGCTGCTGCTTTCATTAAAGCAGTCAGACGCAGGATGGGAGGGCTCTGTTGAACTCCTGTCTTACCTTCAGGACATTCAAAACTCTCATCCAGTCATCACCTGGTCTCTCTTCACCTTGTGTGCTGAATATCAGCTGCTCTGCAGGCAAGAAACAAAATGACACTGCACAAGAATCACAGGAGGAAAGAGGAGGCCGCCTCTCTACCAAGCAATATTTACATGAGAAAGCCTGAAATTCAGTTCCCTGCCCATCTAATATAAAATTCCCCCCAAAATTGCATAGGTGACAGCATTTAAACCTTTTCTGCGACAAGTAGCTATTTTTTAGGAATGCAGCATCCATGCCTGGAGTAACCAAGTATCTACTCTTGAATAGTTTTCTAGACCACCTGAAGTTTCTCTAGACCACCTGAAGTACCAGGCTGGAGAAGATGCAGTAAGGAGTATATTTACTATTCTGGACACTATCTACTCATCATTAATGAAATGACACCAATTTAGAACAGTCTCTCAGTCAGACTTAAAGTACAGTCAAAATCTAAGTAGCTACATATTATCTCTGAAGACTAAAATCACTTCACAATGATTATAACTTGACAATCCTGATTATTTAGTTTCAACAACAAAGGAAGAGAAAATAATTGAAGTTTTCAAAGTACAATAACTGGCTGTGTATCTGCCAGAAAAACTTCTTGACAGCTCGTTACAGAACTTTTCCTGAGTAGAGTCAGAGAGTGATGGACTAAAAGACTGAGTGTACATATTTGCTTATCTACACTCAAACATTCTTGTTACTGTACATGAATATTTATGCTTGCGTTATCTTTGAAATGAACTCTTGCCTGAGGTTCTTTGTCACAAAGCTGTAATGGGTACAATCTTGCCTCCTTTAGATTCTTGAATGTATATACTCAGTGACCCTTTCTTAAATGATGCTGTTTTACATACCATTCTACAGACATATATATGTACTCTATATGTGATTTACATCAATCTGTATGCATATACTTATGGAATCGGGTTGCTGTCTCTGAAAAGACAGCCTGTGCTGTAAATTCATCACGAAAACCGTGACCTCTCAGTTATAAATAGTCTTATGAATGGCCTATGAGTAGGTATATTGATTGTTGGGGTTTTTTTGGTTGTCAATTTATTTTTTTTAGCTTTATCCCATAACGAGAATTAATAAAATGGTTTATCACATACAGTAAAGCAGTTTTTTAATCCTTTATTCACTCTTAAGATGTGAACATAAATACCAACATCCTGAAGTGCAGCAATTGTTTGAGTTGAAATCTTAAACACAAGCCTGGATGAAGTAGGGTTACAGTTGTTTTATGCAGACTCAATTGTATCTTGAAATTCAATCTTTAATAACAGGGTCGTTCATTATCATTTTTCCTTACAGGATTCATGACATATTTAGGGCTGAAGATGGACAGAGTTCATTGACTAACATGTTTCACAGTTGGTTTTTCCTTGTTCAGTGTTTACTATTATATAACTCCTGTTTGGAAACAGGCTGTACAGTAGGGTATTAGGCAAGAGTACAAAACTACCTTATATACCCACCTGTCAAAAAGAAAAAAAGCAAAACAGAAAAATACCGATTGTCCTGACAAAACATTGGCCAGTGATTGCTGCATTTGTTACTAAGGATGCCAATGTAAAATGCATAATGCTGTGATGCCAAAATGCCATGCGCAGCATACACGACCAGACTCATTAATCAGCTTGAGGGAAGTTCTGTGTTCTGGGTGAAAAACTGGTTAAAAGCACCAAGCAATTTTAGGATGTTTTTAATGGAAATTGGTAATAGAAAATAAACCTCTGGATCATCTAGAGAATGAGTAACATATAGCAAGGCATGGTTTTTATTGGCTGCAATGTTATGGGCTCTTTGGAAAATTTTCTGAAATGCAATTAAGTGCCAGAAAGGAAAAGAAGCCACAGATATGCAACATCCTTTTTCTTCTTTCCAAATGCTTGTATCTCTCTGCTAATTACATTAACAATTCACTTCAGTCACAAATCTGACACTGACCGTGCTCCAAGAATATTACATTGACATCAAATGAATGCTACCCTTTTCTATTAACAGTCTCAGACAGTAACTTTCAATTCACTTTTGAGGTTCAGTAGCCTACAACAGGATTTTAGTTCCTAGGGTCAAGACAGTTAGCATGTTGCTACTGTTTATTTTTACTATAATTAATATTATAATTTGAATAATTAGCACATATAAAATAGAAATACACTTGGATTTATGTTTATACTTGTATATAATAGTGTATTACTATTCCAGTGACATGGAATACTTCCCAATTAAAACAATTTCAAAAATTTATGTAAAATACTCCTAGTCAATGTCATAAGATTTGAAAGGAGTTCAGGATCAAAGTATTCTTAAGGAATAAACCTCTGCAAATGAGAATATAAAGGAAAAATTCATAAAACAGATTTTTCTTATTAAGAGCAAGCTTTCTCAAGTTCCTAGAGATTTCAGGGTTCTTACTGAGAGATTTATGAAGATACAGTTCCCGTCTTTCCGCATTTGTGGTTATGGTAAAGACCTTCCAAGTTATAAATTCAGGAGAGACTCCTTTAAGAAAACTACAGGAAACTAAAGAGAAGAATCATGAAAGCGCGATCTAACTGTACGAGGGACTTTGTATCAACATATCAAATGGGGTTGAGAACACTTTTCCGAAAAAAAAAAATTATTGGGAAAAAGAATGGAAAGACGCAAAAAGCAAAGTCTGACGTTATTGGGGGGATGTTTTCTCAGCTCTCATAATTTACAAACAGGGTGATAACATAGATATGGCCTCGTGTATGAGGGAAGAGAAAGCACTGTTTCATATTAATATGAAAGACTGCATTTGAGAATTCTATTTCATTTCAGACAACAGTGAAGGTAATATCATGTTAAAATATTTTTTCCTGCATCTGTATCTTGAATGACTGCACATACATACACACAGTGGGTCTAGCAGACCCAGTGAAACAGCTTCATGCTAAAACATCCATTTCACGGTTTTTTTCCACTGTGAAGTAGTTTTCAAGACAAAATTTTAACTTGCCCAGGATCAACTGAGGAAAGCATCGTGTCAATGTATGATATAAAATCCAAGTATTTCCTTACTAGTTTAATTTTTAAAAGATTCACAGCAGAATCAAATATTGGAAATATGGAGAAGGAGAGTAATTTTATGGTGCTATCATGTCATCCATAAAGAATAACATACGGGATATTTCTGCTGCTTGTAAAGGTAAAAGTGTTCTGGCTGACATGGGTCTAAATCATGGGTCTGAAATTTTCAGGGTGTTGTTACAGGAAATAAAAGAAAATAAGTAGAAGCAGAGTTTGGGAAAAGATAATGACAAATTCAGTAAAACTGAAGTTGAGGTAAAGTAAAAATGGAGAATAATTCAAGGTCATCTTCCTCCACATTAATTTCTTTTTCCTCTTGGTTACATTATATTTTATCATTCTCAACTACGTTGTGTTAATGTAATTTTGTGGCAAATGTTCATACTAAAAAATTAAAGCTCAGCTATAATACATGGGTTTGTAGTTTACTTCTAGCTTAGGGTAGCTAATGCTAAACTGCACTCATGCCTTTGATATTGCTCTTTGACATTCATGACCATAGAGATGTCTGTATTATCCACTTCAGCTGTCTCTTCTCCAGGCTAAAGAGTCATGGCTTTATGGACCACAAACACGTATTGATGGCTCATGTCCAATTTTTTGTGAATCACTATCCCCCAAGTCCTTCTCTGAAGAGTTGCTCTTAATCCATTCATCCGCCAGTCTATACTGATACCAGACATTGCCCTGACATGGGTCCGGGACTTTGCACTGGACCTTGTTGAGTTTCACAACGTTCACATCGTCCAACTTCTCAAGCCTGTTGAGGTTCTTCTGGGTGGATACCTTTCCTCTGGAGCATCAGCTGCGCCTGTCAGCTTGATGTCATCTACAGACTTGCTACTTAATCCCACTGTCTATGTCATTAATAAAGTAAACAGTACTGCTCCCAGTACAGACCCCTGAGGGGGATAGCTTGTTACTGATCTCTATTTGGACATTGAGCCATCGACTAAAGCTCTTTGGACGCGGATATCCAGCCTATTTCTTATCCATCTAACAGTCCATCCATCAAACCCATATCTCTCCAATTTAGAGACAGGGATGATGTGTGCTATTGTGTCAAAGACCTTACAGAAGTCAGATGAATGATTTTGCTGCTATGAAAACAGAAAGACAATGTCCTCTCATGATTTGTTTTTTCCTCCATTGGGTATGTATCTGTTTAAGATTTTCTCTCAGTTTATTGAGCTACTTATGTAAAGATGTAAGTAATGAAAACAAAAAAGACTGTATATTACTATATAGTCAGTAAATGCTCCTGCTCACCAAGTGTGCGCAAAGTAGAAGCTTGGCTGAGATTAAACAATTTCACTAGAAGTATCTGAATTTACAGAAAACGATTCAGTGATCACTGAGTTTGGTAGTTCTGATTAGAGATGGTCCAGCTCTCTACCAGACGGCCAGTTCATATGTGTCTGTTCTGCCCATGAGCAAAATAAACTGTCTAAAGAGGTTACACTAAGAACTGAATCTATTCTCACATTCATTTGCAGATCTTACTTTTAGACACTAGCATTTAATTAACTTACCTGTGATACTGGTGTTTACTTAGGCAAGGTAATTCTGACCTTCATACAGCCAGTCCTGTTACCTTTATTGGGAGCACTTAAATACTGTGTTAAAGTTAAGAATGGTCTTAAATGCTCTACTATTTAGATGCCTCAGTTATCCATAGCACTACGTGATTTTTGTGTTGAAGCAAATACACTTCTGCAGACAGTGTTTCAATGACATGAATTCAGTAAGACTCTGGAGAAATAAGCATTAGAGTCAAATATTCAGCTTGGAAAATTGATTGTCATGATGCCAGGACAGTTTATTTCTACATGCCTAGTGCTATTTATAAGTAAGAGTGTTGTTATTCTAACAGTATTATTGCCTTCTGTCGTCCTTTGGGGGAAAAAAAAGCTTACAAATAATATTACGGAATTTTTAATAATCTTTGTGTACTGTGAGGAATACATATATATATCTATATAATCTTGCTATATATATCTATATATCTTACTTTTGAATTTTTGGAATGCCTTAAGAGGAAGCAAACTTTGTTCCATTTGTCTGTTGGAAAAACGAAACAGAAAGCAAGTATCTGGGGGACCATCTGATGCTGACTTTGGATTTCAACAAAATGTTTTTACAGTCATAAAAATTTAAGCCTTAGAGTGATCTAATGAAGAGTAGCAACACAAGATGCTATTAATTCTGCAACAACAGAAATTGTTGCTGTCTCTCACTGGTGATAACCATGTAATATGGGACAATTTTTATCATAGGCTCTGTTGAAATACATTAAAAAGTGTGAAGTCTCTAAGTCCTTGATTTCTTTCCTCATTAGGGAAAATTCCCACAAACATAGAAGATGTTTCAGAACCAGTATTTGAATTCAGCCTTTCTAACATCTAAAGCCACCCTCTTGACATAAGAGTAAAATTCTACTGGTGTTAGTGCTGTCACATCATACAAAATAAGCCTACAAAAGGGTACTTTTTTTCAAGCGGTTGAAAAGACCACTGAAAACTTCTGGTGAAACACAGCCCAGGTCTATCTTCAGGTCATCCACCCAAAAAAGTCTTCACAAATACTTAGCTTTGGGAGCCTAATTCAGTCCTTTAGTCTTCTGCCCGCTCTGATTAATCAGTGCGGGGCTGTAAGTTCATCCATTGGAAAATTCAAAAGAGTGGTCTAACACAGAAGATTCCAGACTGACCTTGGAGAATAGGTGACCCACTTGTATTGATTTAGAATGGAGTTAGAGAAAACTAACCAGCTAACCTACATGGTTCAGTGCTTTGCTATCAGTGATACGAGTATCTCCAAAATTTTAGTAGTATTCATTAATTCTTGCAGCAACAACTGTTGTGCAAGTGGTGATATGTTGTGGATGACTTCCTATCACCTACAGTCTGATGCACACCTCCATTAACCTGCTTGGTGCTGAAAGGATGAGAATACCTCCTAAAGTCTTGGCCATATGAGCACACTTATTGTGGTTATCAGAAGTAGCACTAAATCAGTGGGAGCAGTGGCAGAAAATTTTAGAAAAATAAAATTTCAAATATATCTCAAAAAATACAGCAATCTCTTTATCTCTGTTTCTTGAAGTGGTTGGCAGTCTTCACAGCTCTTCATATGTACTACAGCACAACTTAAAACACATCTGATTTAAGAACCATAAATCCATATCTAACTGGCTTATTAACTCATCTAATGTAATTACTGCACTCCTTCAAGTTCAGCTTATTTTATAAAAATATTAGGGCTATTCTAGTCTGCTCACTATAGCAGACAAACTGACTAGTGTAGCTAGCCTCAGAGGTCTGCCAGACAGAGGTGATCGCATTTTACAGCATCAAGCTGGATTCAGCTGTGGTAAGTGATAACACACTTCCCCTGTTCGTTGCTGACTACCAGGAAAAAACAAAAACAATTCTTGTTTTCCATTTTTAATAGGGTATGGTCTTTTCATAGGCCTATGGAGATCCAAAGTTGAAGTATTTCATGATTGGACTATGTAGTCCTAGGTCACCAGAAGCACGTTATGCTGTGGTGGGGAAGCAAAGAGAGTCTTTGGCACTCTCTGCACCTCTCATTATCATTTTGAAACTGCCCAGCACAGCCTGGAAATGTGAGCAGTATTATACCGAGCGGTGCTGCCTTTTGATCACTGTTTGGACTCTTGCTGTGTTCATTGTCTGAGTGCGACTTACTTTGCAAGAGGTGATTTATCTTCGCTTCCCTCTCACACAGTAAGATGTGCAGCAGTCACTGTAATTAGGCTTAAGCTGTACGGAGATGTACTTTGAATATGAAGAGATTTATAAATGGATGCAAAATCTCTGATATAGTATACATGCAGGTTTTGTTCTTTTTTGAATTACACTAGACTTGGACAATGTTGGAAAAAGTTTGATCCAGTTGTGTCCCATTTCTGTTGGGATTTTCAGTGTTCCACAGTACGCACTGATCAGTATCTTTCAAGCTGTGCTCATGTATTGACCTCACGTATGAAAAATTGAAGCAGGCATAAAACGAGGGCCAAAAAAAGAAAAAAAAAAAAAAAGCCAGACCAGTCTTTCACTTTAATTATGGGTAAAGAGGCTTTTAAAAAATATTTTCCAAAGAAATGGTACATAGAATTAAATTCTGCAAAGACCATGCACAGAACAGCCGGATTTTCAGATGTATGGGAGCATTAACTTATGGATTTTTATTGTAAAATTACGTTATGTTCATACATGCTGAAACCATAGTGCATTTGCAATGACCCATGAGGTAACATATTTATGAAGTACTTGAAATATCCTAGCTATTAATAAAATAATTGAGAACCCCAATGATGAAAAAAACCACATTCATTTAATATCAGCCTGAAGTGTAATGGAACTTACTTATTACTGAAAAATTCTCAGACTTGAGCCTCTTTTGCCCATGATCAATATCTCAAGCACTAACACCTTCAGGTGCAGTTGATCATACCAATTTACACCCTCCCAAATGGGGTTTACATGTACAAATCCAGAAGCAGAAGCACACATTAGCTGACAAATCTCGACTAAAGTATACATGTGTTTCTGGAAAATTCTGACCTAAAGATTTCACCA
This sequence comes from Buceros rhinoceros silvestris, assembly GCF_000710305.1. NCBI lineage: Eukaryota > Metazoa > Chordata > Aves > Bucerotiformes > Bucerotidae > Buceros > Buceros rhinoceros. The sequence continues at coordinate 11,169 of NW_010428766.1, read as the reverse complement.
GTTTGACAGTTGCAAATATTGTTACAGAGAAATTTGTCTTCTATATTTAAGAAATGTTCCTCTGTTTCTTGAGGTTCTAAAGAGAAGTATGATTTACTACGCATAGTACTCTCATCGCTGGTGGAACCAGTTCAGGTCTATCCTGCTGGAGCATCTCACAGAAGAGTTTATTCACTAGGGTTGTCTCCCTCCACAGCAGGCTCTTCATATTCCTTCTACCTGGCCCCTGGTGAAAGTGCCAGAAAACAAGCTGCCAGGAATGTTTGAGAGGAATGGCTTCTGAAGGTTAGGATTATTATGGGTATGGAATGCACTGGGAATATGTTGAGGGTAGGACAGGAATCCAAGATCAGCAAGGGAGGGAATGCAGTCATTGGAGAAGGATAGCGTAGGTGAGATATTTGAAAGGACACCGAAAAGAAACAGAAAGGTGCTACCAAAATGAAGTACAACTCAAGAACAGAAAGTTTCAACTGAAATGAGGGGATGAGGCAGAGAATTCAACCAATGATAAGAGCAAAGTGTGGGAGCCAAAGACAAGGGGACAAACTGGCTGGGCAAGAAAGTAGTAGATTAAGGCATTTTGTGCATTAGAGGCTAGGCAACAAGCAATGAGGAAGAATGGCTGGATATTCAACAATGATAATATAGTTACTAATGCTACTATTAATGATAACCCTTCCCTCTATATATAGTGTGTATAATGCTAGACTTCTTACATATTTTTACTGGGTAAATTGATAGCAGAGAGGTTGTCCATCACAAATTATCCAAATTAAATGTCATTAAAAGATGCTTATGTTTTAGATCAGAGCATTCATACGCTTTTGCACCTGAGTTTGCATATGATATAGACTCACATTTCTTAGGCTCGTCTGGCTAGGTAGCGGTTTATCTCCTTCAGAAACAGATACGTACATATGTTTAGTAAACTGAATTAACTGAAATTGGGTATCTTAACAGAAATCATGTTGAGAATTGCTGTGATTTAAGATTGCTCTGATAGGCAAGTGTATAATTAAAGCCATTCACTTGTACATATACATACACATATACATACACACTCACATGCATGTACAGGTGTACATACACGTGTTTGTATAAACATACGTTACATCCATACATTACATGAAGTCACAGCATAATATATATTTGTAATACTCATTAGTTTACAAGTACAAATATTGTCTCAATGCAGAACGAAAAGAAACTAGTTTAGGGTAACTATAATTTGACTGGAATATCATCTTTTCTGTGTCGTCCATGGCACCTACTTAGAAAATGTTTAGCTATTTCACATTACAAATGGGGAAAAAAAAACAAAACAAAATCATCAGGTTTATTTTTGTTAGCCTAAGAGATAATTTGAAATCTAATATTATTAGTATGCCAAGTTTCTAAATGGATGTGTTTTTGTTGTGTGTGAAGTGAGTAATCTGATTTAGTAACAGAGCGAATTTGCATAGATATGTAAACTGAGAATTACATGGGAGGACTGCATTAAGTTGATTTTATTTTTAAAGTGTTTATGTGCTGCTAAAGAGACATTAATTTGAAAAATGCAGTCAGTTCTTTGGATGGAAGCATTCAGACTTGGCACCTGATATCTGCTGTGAAATATTTACGCTCAATTGCTTTCTAAATATGCTTTATGTTGCACCTTATCGACATTTCCAATGGTATGTCTGTTTGATTGTGTAGACTACACCCATCATCATGGGGTGTGAGTGCTTAATGAGTTTCTAATCGCCACAAATCAGCTGCTCAAAGGAAAGAGTTGGAGAAGATAATCTATTAACTCAAAATATAGTGATCATATTAGACAAAATACAAAGAAATAAAATAAGGAGAAGTATACTCAGGGCTTCAGCAACGGCAAAGTATAAGGGGACATAGACAAATGACAACTCAAGTACAAATGAATACTTCATGCATTACGTGGAAGACCTCTCCTGAAGACTTAATCTCCAGAGGCGACAAATGTCCTTTAGGGCAACCATTTCGCCTCGGTCTGTACACATCTATAGCTTCTTGCTACTGATGTGTCAGACACTACAGCGAGAAAAAAAAGTCAGTGATGACTAGCTTTGCACCAGGAACAGAAAACTTTAACTATAGGCATTAGGGATTGATTGATCCCTCATCATGAGCTAGCTGACTTGTTTATCAATACTATGGGAAGAATATTGTTACAACATCTAGTGCTGTAGAGTCTAGAGCCTGAGACTGCAGGAAGACCATTACAGAATAAATTTTTGCATGTGAAATACAATATAATTTGATGACTGGGTTTGCCGGGAAGGAGACGATAAAATCATATGCAAACTAGCTCATCAATGTCCCATCAAATAATCATATTTTTATTTCTCAGATATATAGACCTCTAAGATTTGACAGACATCATTAACTCTTTGAAACCAGTCAGGTAAGGTGGTCAGATGGGTAAGCAATAAAGGTTGTTAGCAGAACTGATAAATGCCAGAAGTCAGCTACCAACAGGCAGTTAAAAGATGGCTGCAAGGCATTGATCGTAAATTATTTTTGCTCTTTCGATCACTGGCAATGTTAACAATGCCGTCTGACTGCAGCATGTGCACTCAGCACCTTCATAAACGCAGTTTAAAGAAATGCAATCAGAAGCAGTAAAACTAATATGTAGTCAGTTTGTCTTTATGAGGTCATAAAGACAGTTTATAATGTCGTTGAATATCAACACTGACTCATAACAGAGCAAGGAAGCAGCTTACCAGATACAGGGATCTACAAACAAAGCTGAGGGGGAAGAGTCAATTTAAGAAATAGCTTGTAGTTAATTTATGTTCCTTTATGTCTTTTTTTCCCCCCTTTCTTTAATTACAGGATTTGAACCAATGCAATTTATGCCGATGCTTCCCTTTCACTTGGAGAAGTCAATCTCCTTCCTCTCTTTCAACTTACGTGAACTCCATGTGAACAACTGCAATTTTGACTTTGCCAAAATTAAAATCATTCTTATTTATACTCTCCCCAAATTATTTTAGAACTGAAATTAAGAATGTATTTCTACTCACGATTCATTTTTTACTAAAAGTCTGAATCTGAACAACCTTCTACAAGTTACAGATAAGTTGAAACAGGACTGTGAATTCATATTTAAATTGTACAAAGTGACCTTTTTGTTAAATCAGGCAGAATTAAAACCCCACATCAGACCGCCAAGGTTCCGTATTTGAGTTTCTGAAGCCTCCATCTAAATGTCATGGTTTGAGGCCATGTCTTGTTTTCCTTTAATGATCTAATGCAGGGTAAATCTGATAACTCTAAATCACAGCCCATAGAGCCAACCTTCAGACTGGTAATGCCTGTTTAAAACTTATTAAAATCAAACTGCCATAGTGACCACACCAGTGATACTAAATGGCACCATAAAATATGTCCAGTAAGTAAGTAGATCATAAACAGAAATTTGAAAGAAAAGACTCAGTGACATTGATAAAAATGAAAAATGAAAGAGAAAGTTACGTGTGTCTTCAGTTGTGTGTAACATATAAAGTTATTTCAGTAAGCATTAATCACATTCACATCTGATGATCAAACAACTCAACACTGCCCTTGAAAGAGTATTACTGCTTTTTGGGCATTTATTGAAACACAATATTTTCAGTGTCACTCAGGCATTGCTTTCCAAGCTTAAGAACATTTCTACAGTATTTAGTACTTAGTTATCAAAATGCAGGTGTGAGAAATACCTGCGTCTTTTATGTGGAATGAGGCTCCTTTTTTTTAATAGGTCAGATTTTATACAGAATTTATTAATGTAATACCAAAAATATTGAAAGATTTTCACTGACTTCAAACCAAAACTGTATTAATCTTTGGAGGCAGGGGCGCAGACTTCTAGAATTCTGAGCGTGCAGCTGTGGTTTAACAAACACTTAATAAATGTTTCTTCCCACCCAGCATAAACAAGGTCACTTCAAAATTAAATGTCTGAGGTAGATTTAACCCCCTACATAAACTCATTTTGAAAAGTATTTGCCTTTCTGTGACAGAAGAATAGCACTGCATTAAATAAATTAAATTTACAATTCAATTTAAAAACTTTTTAAATAATACACTCAGTAGAATTAAGAGTACAAGGTAGTGTCTGCTCTTGAAAACTGTACACAAAATACTACTGAATTCCTTGGCCTAACTGGGGCTGCAGTCAATCACTGTGAAGCTCATAAATGGATAGTGTATCTCATCTTAGTCTCTTAGAGATAGATTTATATCTGTCATCCGAATACAGCTAATCAAGATACAAAATTCTTGTTCTGACTAAAACTACTCCTGGAAAATCCTGTCCCTCACCATTGGAAGTAGGTGTGAAAAGGCAAGTCTCAGCAATCTGACAATAACTCTGGATTAAGGAAAGTAAATGCTGGTGAAGTAGACAAAGATGTACCTGGAAGGATGCATTTCGGCTGCAAATTACAATGGGTGTTATGGCCCCCCTGCTCTTAATATGCTCCTGAGGTCTGTCCTGGGGAGATCATCCTAATCGACACCTTCGTGCCCACAGCACAGACCACCCAGACACCCTGAACACATATCCTGACTCTCAACAACCTTTAGCTTCTGCACTCATGTCACTGCACTGGTACATAGAGCCAAGGAAATGAGTGAACTGTGAAGTACGAGTAGGAGCATGAGCTTCCGGGAGTCTCCAGAAACAACTCCACTGCCTGTGACAAGACCATGATGGTATCACCACAGGAAACTCAGCTCTAAACAGGTGCCTCAGAGGTGTGTCAATCTGTTGTAGCAACAGGAGAACACAATCACATTGTTGGAGGAAAATATTTATTTTTGCTTTCTCAAACACATTCAGCACGAGTATCACCAGCACCAAAAACTGCACCACTGTCAGCCCAAGAGTTAACAACAGACCGTGACTTCAGCATGGACTGTGCTGCAAGTGGGTACTTAAAACACATTGGCTTGCTTTCAAGCCCTGACCCTTGTCCCGTACAAATCTACGACCTCAACAAGTGCCAAAGAAGCAAACAAATCTCCTTCAATTACCTCCAGGAGAAAATCACTCCATAGGTGTGTACTCTCGCTGCTAGATCTTCCATGAGCGGTAATAGGAACAGCATGGGTATGCAAATGAAGAAGATTTCTATTCTTTTTTTTTTTTCATCTGGTTATCTCATCCAGGTTTTAAAGGCAACTGTGTTATAGGGCTTTTTCTCACTCTGAGATATAATAGATGGAAGAAGTATCATGGAGGCACCCACGAAATAGACAACAATAGCTACCCAAAATGCAGGTTTATTACAACTAAAAATTATCCAACACTCTGACAGACCCTGAAAATAAATTACCAGTTCAGATGTCAGGCAGGACTGTGTTACTACAACAACTACAACTGATTCCTAAGTCTTGTGAATATTCTCTTTGCAGAAAGATGACCCAAAATGCACGCACACGCATTCAGTAAAGGGAAAACCTCCCACACAAGGACACGCAGAAAGGGGATCACTCACCCAAAACTTAAGATTTTTGTCCTATAATTAGCAGTCATTTTTACTCCAGTTAATATAACTGTTTCAATATTTAATGCTTCTTAATTGTGGGACAGTACTGTATTTGGAGGCACAAGTAAGTATGAAAGCCAAAAACTACTGAAAGCAAACCAACTAACATTTATTTTGATAGCAGTCTCTAAAATACTGGAACAAATGTTCACAGCCTTTCTTCTAAAGCTTTACTAAATAGTAAGATCTGTGGAAAAGTCTAATTTACTTCTTTCCCCATCTTTGTTCTTCAAAGCCTTAGTTACAGAAGTAGACCATCTGTTTTCTTAAAATGTTTATAGATTTTTAGAGTCAGCTTTGATATTTAGTTTCAGCTGAAAACATAACAGTTTCATTTAATTACTTCTTTTTAACAAGGTCATTTTTGCAGACAGCAAACAACTATAAATTATTGATGCATCAGATGCATCTCCTCTTTACAAACCCATATGCAGTCTTTGGATATAGACCCCAGGATATATAAGTTTTCTGTGTCTCCAATTTGCTTTAACAAATGAGAGTACTGCCACTGTACTACTGAACTTTTCCTAATCCTAGTATTAATACATGCACCTGTTTGGCCTCTCTATTCTGACAGAAAATAGAACATAATGTAGAAGTTCACTAAGCAGCTGTAAATGGAAAACAAATTACTAGCTCTGATGCTGAATTGATTTATTTTAAAAGTAAAACTGCTTTTCACCTCAGGTATTTACTATATAAAGACAAAAATGTTTTGGTTTAATTTCTTTCAAATGGCTGGAAACAAAATGATAGAATGGAATGGAATGGAATAGTTGAGTTGGAAGGGACCTACAATGATCATACAGTCCAACTGCCTGGCCAATTCAGGGCTGACCAAAAATCAAAGCATGTTGTTAAGGACACTGTCCAAATTCCCCTTTAACACTGTCGGGCTTGGGTCATTGTCCACTTCTCTAGGAAACTTGTTCCTGTGTTTGACCACCATCTCGGTAAGGAAATGCTTCCTAATGTCTAGTCTAAACCTCCCCTGGTGCAGCTTTGAATCATTCCCATGTGTCCAGTCACTGGGTATCAGGGAGAAGAGATCAGCACCTGCCTCTCCACTTCCTCTCCTCAGGAAGCTGTGGAGAGCACTGAGGTTGCTCCTCATGATATCCGGCATTTTGTCACCTCCAGTCATCTTTACATGTTGTAGTCACAATGCTGTTGTTTTGGTTTTTTGGTTTTGTTTTGTTGTTGGTTTTGCTCCATAAATTACTTAATAATTTTTCAGAATTGTGGAAAATGTATTTTTTTTGGTCTTTGATTCTGTTCCAAATACTGAGACAAAATTGGGATATCTTACTCAGCTGCTACAGTTACATATAGCATAACACTGTGGGGATTGGGGGCCTTATTTCTAGGCATTTGAGGTGCTTTGAAAGGTCAAAATAACTTTTTCTCTCTTTCTTTGGTGATTGATTCCCTAGTTTACCATCTCAAAAATATTAAAAGATATTTCAATTAAAATCAAGTATCTCTCCAGTGCCCATGTAGTTCAAATTGTCTGTGTGCTGGTGCAGTTATTTTTCATAGCTGAAAGCCTCAATTTGCAAAAGCAAGGAACCTTCATTTGAAAATTTGACTAGTTAATCCACTAGATAAAAATCCACTAGATAAAATTTGCAAAGTGGTTAGGAAGATTTAGGTGCCAGGTGCTCATTGATTATCAGCTAGTAGGGTCTTAACACATTCCCAAATCTCTTGACAGTGTCAGAAATTACTCTAGTTGGCTATGCCACTTCAGGCGCCAATAAAGCAAGGCATAGAAATAGATTATCTATAATGTGTTAGTTTATTCAACATTAACTGTATGGAAGAAATATTGAAGCTCCTTAGGAGATATCAAGAGCTTGCAAAAACTAAATGGAAATGTGAGATGAGTGAAAAATCACTCCAGAAACCTGTTCACTGAAGCTATGGGCAAAACTTTTTTGCAGTTGTGGATGGCTCAAGGTAAAGCAGCTTCATATTTCACTCACTCATACAAAGCTCACTTACAGAGAAATCTCTCTAAGCACATTCTGCATTAACTGACCACCAGCCTCCAGAACTCATGGGAGCTGCCTTTGTGGTTCACAGCAGGACTTGATTCATGGTTTCCTATCAGACCAGTACGATGAATCAGAACTGGAACTATGAACAAACCACGTTTTGATGGGACACATAGTGAAAGCGTTTTTCTTCCTCACAAACCTGATACAGGTTTCCTGAACTAACTTTTAGGGCCAATAATGATCTCATTTTGAACATCCACTGTAAACTGACCAGTTGTGATTGTAACACTTCCAGTAAATTGTGGAAAACATTGATTTTCCTAATGTTTTCATATGAAAAAAATACACCACTGGAAAGTGTTGAAAAATGAATGTGAGATGCAATTCTGAGTTTGGGGAAGTAGAAGATAATTGTGAATTGGTTCAACTGGAAGAAGAACCAAGCCAAAAATTGTAAATGGAAAGTAGAAACTCTCTAAGACCACTCAAAGAAAAGTATCATCCTTCAGAGAAAGACAACCATGTTAGGTAAAATAGCCCAATGACATGGTCTAGAAGGAAGGTAAAAATATGCATGTAAAAATGATAGTAGGAAAGAAAGTTAAGAAATCAAAGAACAGAAAAGAGTTTTGTAAGTCATAAAGTTTAGGTTTGGAACTATAGAAAATTATAAGAGAAGCAAAAGGAAAGGAGAAGTGACTTTACAGCCAATTACAAAATAAGAGGGGGTTTGGTGTATGAAGAATTTAAATAATCCAAAAAATAGGACTGGCTTTCAGAGAATAAGGTGGTAGAACTAGTAAACATAACCAAGAGAAATTGACCATTAATTGTTTTCTTCCAATAAGTGTTCTGGTTTGGGAAACAACAAAATATTTTCATAATACAATACATGCTTTCAGAAGACACTACTTTTGGTTTGAGCAGGAAGCAATATAGTACTGAACAGAGGTGCTTCAAGTACATCAGTGGATTTATACAGTTTATTTCCTAGAATTTTTTGAATTTAGGAGAGATTCTGCTACCATTTATGTTGAATTTCCATAAGTCTAGGGATAATGTGGTAAATTCTGAGACCTGTTGTTTGAATATGGTTTGCTAGGAGTTCAGATGAGCAATTGGCATGAGCTAAGTGGTCAAAGGCCTGTCAGAATGACCTAAGAGCAAGAGTACAATTGCTCTTACAGAACGATATTAATAACAGAACGGCCACTGTCCAACATACTTCTCTAGAAAATAGATGTTGACAAACCAATTTGATTTTGTTTTTATGAGTATATGGGTTTAATAACAGTGTTTTCAAAACCAGTAGTTATTTTTTAAGATATCCTGAAGTTTTATAAAGGCTTCTGTGAACTCTAAAATCAGGATAATGTAAGGTTAACAGAACTGTTAATTGCTGAAATAATTTCTGATCTTCTCTGTAGATATGGGTTATTAAAAATGAGGCTCAGCCAAGAGCAAATGAGCATTGTAGATATTAACTAGATTAAAATTGATTGACTGATAGGTTTCAGGATGCAACTATAAATGGGAATCTTCTTAGAGAGTGAATATTTTACTAGGTTCTGGAAGGCTGAGATCTTGGCTGTTTTCTACACAACATTTTCGTTAGTGTTTTGGAAGAAAACAAAAAATCTTTATTAATGTTGTTTGTAATGCCACAAAAATCATAAAAGTGTCTAAATGTTGAAAGAGATTGGAAGTGCATAATAGGTAATCAGCTGAACATGACCTCCTGCTTCAAAAAATGCAATGATTTCTTCTGCCACATAAGTATAAAACAATCTTACATATGCTCAGAAAGATCATATTCCCTTTGTTCTTGGTAGTAACACAAATGAATTACTTAGTGATGCAATTCGTTCTGGTGTCCACAGCTCCCAAACGATGCTGATAAATTGACGGATACAGAGAATATGTATGGAATTACTTAAGTATAGTGAAATAACCCTAACAGTAATTCCCTCCAGGAGCTCAAAGCTGTTAAGCTTGATAAAAAGAAGACCAAAGGATATATTAGTAGCTGCATGAAAACCAGGAAATTTATAAAAGAGGGCTGTTTAGTCATATTGACAAACGCCTAAGATCCAACCAGCTAGAGGTGGAAAAAAAAGAAATCTAGACATAGTATATCAAAAAACTGTATACATACTATTAACAGAGAGGATAACTAGTCCACGCATCACTCAATCAAGGATGCAGGAGGTTCCCCTTAGATGTTTTTCAGTCCAATCTGGACATTTAGAAACAAATCTGTACTCTCCATCAAACAAATTAATTCAGAGAAAACCTTTAACACATGAGTTAGAGGGCACTGATAGATCTCAGTGTTTCTTTGGTAGCTTATTAGAAATCTGTAATGAAAAATACAGATACTATGTAAGATAATTTACCATGCCCTCTGCAGATAGGGACCACTTCAAAATAATTATGCAAATAGATGGCAAAAGAGGAACTTCAGTGGTTATTTTCCAGAAAAGAAAAAACCTGATCTGAACTAGCTGAGTAGCATTACTAGGCAATTCACTTTTGAGGACATATTCTTTGTTGAGTAGGGTTAAGAAAATACCTTGCACTACTTCTACCACTCAGGCAAACCAAGTGCACTTCAACAGTTCCAGCATGGAAGATTCCCTAGACCCAGAACAGAACAAAGTCGCTAGATGCTTTCTGCAAATGGTGTTGACATCTTTTCATTGCCTACCAAAGCAGTCGCATTGTTTTCAGCCTCAATGGAATGAAATAAAGAAGATGAGAGGAAAAGCCTGTGCTGAAAAAGGATCTCTGCAGCAGGTTCATTTTGCTATCAGAAGGGCTCACTGTCTCGCTGTTTGGGCTCATGTACTTTGCAATTGCCCCAGTATTCCTAAACCCCAGGTATTCATAATTCATAGGAATTGTTGGAAAAATGAAAAAGTTGTGATTAAGTTTTTGTAATTTCCTCTAACGTCAAAAGTAAAGGAAGTTTTAGATTCTTGTATTTATCAGGCAGTAATGTTCTTGAAATCAGCTTGAATCTATTCAGTCATTGACTGAGAAGAAATGAATATCAGGCCCCAGCTTATGGTTCAGTTAACTGAATGACTTCTGGGCAAAGAAATGTCATCTCCCCTGGAAATATGTTTGCCCTTTGCTCTGAAAAGACAATTTGTTATGTACTTTCTTATGAAGGTTACAGATGAAGTTGCCAAAGATATTACTGAATAGTTGAAGATGGTCAACATCATTTCTTTCCTTTAACCAACTCCATCAACATGAAGAGAGTGTGGGCATACAAATCACTGCGCTCCCATTCTTTTGTAAGCACTGAAGTACCTAATTGCTTATCTATGGTAGCCTGATCTTCAAATCTAGTCTCTTTACTCATGATTTCTTTCCACAGGGAAATATTTTTTTCACCACTCTCAGAACATTATTGCAAATATTATTGATAACAGCAAAATTCTGAGCAGGAAAAAAATATTAAAGGTACAGGACTATTCAAATTAGTTTAAAAGAAAGATGTATGTTTTTTCTAGGGCTCCAAAATCTGGCACACTATTCTAGGATCAATGAATAAAAATGCACCAGCTCAAGATTTAGTCACAACATTTTTTGTGCTGGAT
>NW_010428765.1:12394-13358 GCF_000710305.1 Buceros rhinoceros silvestris | reverse complement strand
GGCAGCCTGGGACACGCCAGGACAACCCCAAAGGGACAGAAACGGTTCTTGATACCCAGCCTCAACCTCCCCTGGCACAGCTTGAGGCCAATTTTTCTTGTCCCATCACTTATTACATGAGAGCAGAGACTGACTCCCCCTTGCTGCACCCTCCTGTCAGGGAGTTGTCAGAGCCAGAAGGGCTCCCCGGAGCCTCCTTTGCTCCAGGCTCAGCACCCCCAGGTCCCTCAGCCGCTCCTCAGCACATTGTGCTTCAGACCCTGCCCCAGCTCCGCTGCCCTTCTCTGGACACGCTCCAGCCCCTCAGTGTCCTTCTGGCAGCGAGGGGACAGAACTGGGCTCAGGATTGGAGGGGTGCCCTAACCAGTGCCCCCAGTATAGGGGACGATCCCTGCCTTGCTCCTGCTGGCTACAGCAGTGCTGGTACAAGCCAGGATGCTGTTGACTTTCTCGGCCACCTTGGCACGCTGCTGGCTCCTCTTCAGCCACTGTCAACCAACACCCCACACCCTGTGTGACAGTGTCCTCAGGGATGGCTGCAAGTGTCTCTCTTTGGCTGCTGCATTCTCTCTTTCACTTCCCTCACATCAGGCTTCTCTGAGCCAGGTCAGCTTGTCTGTCAAATCCTGTCCAGTCCTGGTTCAGCTCCAGTAAATAGAACTGCTGCAAAAAGGGACGTTTTGCTTCTGTCCAAACCCCAGACTGTTGCCATTCTCCAAGCCCTCATTTGGGCTGTTACTCAGGCATGGCCACGCCAGCTCTTGTCCTGGCTCTGGAGGTGCCAGAGCAAAGATCCAGGTAATAACCTCCTCCTGGACCGTCCACGGCTGCTCCCCTGTTCCTGCAATTTGCAGGAGCGTGATGCAGGGATGTGTTAATGTTGGGCAATTTCTGCAGTATGCCAAATCATCTTCGTAACCAAGGGCTACTTTTTCCCTTCCTCAGCAAGAGAACATGAGTTCAG
>NW_010428765.1:1656-12271 GCF_000710305.1 Buceros rhinoceros silvestris | reverse complement strand
AAAGCCCAACAGAGGAGGAGGAAGAGGGAGAGGAAGAGGAAGCAGTGGAAGAGGAGGAGGCAGCAGTGGCCATTCAAACAAGTCTCAGCTTGGTGGAAACAGGAAGCGTTCAACCAAAATTTGGGATGATGGAGATGATTTTTGTCTCTTTGACGAACCAAGGCGGGAATCCAGGTCTTTCTGTTAATTTGGGGGGTTGGGGGTTGCTGCGGAGATGTTTAGGATTCTTTGGAGCTGTTTTTTGAATATAAAGAAGAGTGAAGGGGTGATGAGGCTGTTTCGGTATGAAGCAGTTTTTACTTCATTAACATTTTTAACATTTTATAGCAAGGAAAGATTTTTTAAAAAAAAAAGGCTAGAACCTCTGCTTTTCTTTTTTGGTCATAAAGTAAATTCAGAACATCTTTGATCAGAAAACACTAATAAACTGGGGATATTAATTCTTGTGTATTACAAAGTTGAAGCTGGGCCATGTAAAACAAGCATTTCAGAATGAATTTAGTATCCTGGATGTATTCTGACCAATCAGGCTTAGCAATACGTGGCTGTACTGCAGTTTGAGAAGACCGTTGCCTAGCAAAGCGTTCCTTAAATCATGTTGGATTTTACATGGGATAAACCATGTATATGTATGTATGTGTGTGTGTGCAGACACACACATCCTGGTCACATAAGAATGAAGCTGACCAAGTAACCCTCAGGTGATGGACTTGTCTGATTTTGGATTTCCTGCTTTGCATTACAGGGTTACATCAACCCTAACACATCCCAGTCCAGTCGAGATCATCTGAGCCAGGCAAATAAGTCATTGTTGTGTTCTCGTTTTTAGATCAAATGCCCCAGCCAGAAGAGGAGGGCAAACAAAGCAGAGACCTGAAGCGAGAATGCCTCTGCAGACCATACACATGACATCAGAGAATCAGAGAAGAGTGAAAGAGCTTCTTCAAGATCTTCAAGGGCAAGAGCTGGCTCCTGAATCAGAGTTAGTTTAAACAGAGGCACTACTTCTAGTTCCTCTAAAGAGGCACGATCGTCAGGCACCCTGTCAGACCCGAAAACAGAGTGCTTTTTTCTCTTAACTTTTAATTTGATCTCAAATCCTGTGGGTTTGGGTCTGCTTTGTTCTTCTACAATACGAACTCTGCGAAAGGGTGGCAGAATCCTCCATTTAACGGAGGATTTAAAACTGCAGAGGCAGAGTTTTGTGTCTACTCATCAGTATAATTTTGCTTCATTTTGATTTGATAACTCTTTTTATCAGAGTAGCTGGTTCTGGTGAAGATGATGACGAACCGGATTACCTTGATGATGAACAGTGCTGGTCAACAGCTCAGGAGGTTTCTGGCGTAATACGAAGGTTGTCTGCTGAGCCAGCTGAGCACAGAATCGTGGAAAGTGAAGTGTCTTCGTTTGCTGTGCACAAACTCTCCAGGTGAGTAATTTGTGTCCTGAAGAGAGAAATCACTCGTCTCGACACCAGCGGTACAGTGAGCCCTCAGTCCTCTTGACCCCGGTGAAGCTCTGTGTGCAGAACTGATGAGTTTGTATCTCTGACAAACCTAATCCTGACGCAGATTGATTTAAAATAATGGCTTCATGAGAGTAAATCACTTCAGCCTTTTTTCCATGAAATTTCCAGTTCTTTCTCCCAGACAGCGAACCAAACCTTGGGGAGGCTCAGGGAGCATTGCTGTTATCTCTGTCTCTCCCAAGGAGGGAATGTTTCAAAACCTTGTAAGTGCTCTTCACCCGTTTTTCTTAGACGGGAGCATTTATTAACTATTTCTGCTTTGTTTGAGACTGTTTTATATGTGAGAGGACTCCGCTTTTTTCTGAAGCGTTTAATTTGTATTATGAATCTAATCCTGTAACTACTATGTGCTACATTCTGAGGTGTGAGAGAGTTGCCAAATAAACTAATTTGTCACCTTATAAATACTCACAGACGCCAAATTGCTGCCTGCCACTGTCATTTCAAATAGCAAAAACATTTTGGTGGGTTTTTTTCCCCCAGTAGTAGTAATCGTATCTCATGCCATTCATGGTTCCTCACCGTAAGCCCGATCAAGCAGAACTGTGGTTATTTTGCGTCGTACAAGTCTCTGTCACTCCTTGTTACTACGTCATCTCTGTATTGTTGCAGATACGGTTTTGACAGTGAGCATTGTAGGACGGTCCTGAGTTCCTACAATGGGAATATTGGGGCGTCGCTGGAGTATTTGCTACTGCAGTGCTTTACCGAAAGATACGGAGAGAAGATGCAGGTTTCTGCAACAGCTGCTGAAGCCAGTCAAGAAGAATGTTTGGAACAGAGACAAGAAGAGGCTTTCGCTCTCCGGTCAATCTATGGAGAAAAATTTGTAGAAAGAATTCAAAACCGTGTTTGGACTTTTAGTTTGGATTTGGACTACCTGGCAAACAGGCTTAGCAAACTGAAGCAAAAGGGTGGCGGTACGAGGGACACGGCACAGCAAAATTCAAAGGAAATATGTAAATTTTATCTCCAGGGAGGCTGCAGGTTTGGATCTGCATGCAGATTTAGGCATGAATTCCCTCCAAATCACCTGCTAAAACCAAACAGGAGCGCTGTAGATGATGCTCATCTCAGAGCTAACAGCGACGAGCCCGTATATGAACTCGAAGTGCGATTTCCTGAAGAAAACAAGTATCCACTTCAGGCACCCCTTGTGGCGTTTTATTCCACTGACGAGAATCTGTCTTTTGCTTGTCGTTTGCAAATCGCTGAATTCCTTTTTGGAAAGGCTTTGCTAGCTGCAGAGTGTGGGGAACCAGTGGTGTACACCTTGGTGACTTGCTTAGAAGATGAATTAGAAATAAGCGAGTTACTTAAAAACCCTCACCACAAGTACAGCGTTCCCCCCGTGGTCCTGCCAGCCCCGCCATCGGTGAAGCCGCAGACAGAGAGTACATCTGCCTCCCATGGAATGTCTGCAGGTAAACCCAATTGCCCTCTAGGGTTTCTGGGCTAAGAACAGCCAAAAGGTTAAAAAAAAAAAAAAAAAGGAGGAAAAGAGTTCAACCTTTTGTCAAAGAAAGTTACCTGATAGATATCACCGGGGTAAAAACAAACAAAAAGGTAAAAAAAAAAAAAAAAAAAGGAGAGAGAGAGAGGGAAGGCAGAGAGCCCAGTTCAGGCCCCTGTTCCAAATCTGTCTCTGGAGATTAAGTCATGTGGTGAGCCAGATCCATAAGCGGTCTGTGCCTCGGGAAGTCCTGAAGCTGCATAATGAAGCTCCGTAATGAAGCTGCAGCAAAGAGGTTTTCTGCTGGCAAGAACCGAGCTGACGGAGCCCAGGGCTAGTGAGGCTGGGCTGGCAGAGCAAACGGTGCCTGTTCCCGCACTAGCCATGAAAAGCCAGTGAGAGATGTCGTGGGACACCTCACCACAGCTGACTGGAGAAGTGTGCTTGGAAGGGAACGAGGATCAATTCGGAAACACCTTTCATTGTTTTTTTTTTTTTTTTTAATTAATTAGATTTACCAACCCCTTCTCAAAATTAATTTTGTAAAGGTGGGTTTAAGGCTCAGTAGATGTTGCAGGCAGTTCTAGAAAGTTGTTCAAAGTATCATCCTTTTTTTGCGTGCAAGTGCAACTAGGTAGGTGTCTCAGGAGGATTGTTGGGGGTCACCTTGTCACCGAAGTAGATACCTAACCATACATTCTTTGTACAAGCCTCAACAGTGCCAGGGCCGCGGGAAGAAGAGGAGGTAGCAGAAGAGGAGGAGGAGGAAGAAGAGCCTGAACAAGTGGATGTGGAGAATGAGAGTTATGTGAACCTCAAGAAAAAGCTTTCCAAAAAGCACGATGTGCAGGCAAAGTCTCCGTATTACGAAAACGTTAAAATCTGCACGCAATTTCGGCTGAAAAAGGTATAATGTACAGAACAGAGTATCTGTTTCCAGTCTGACTGTAGAGAAATAAGTATTTAAGCCACAGGCTGCTGTTCTGCTCCAGTGGTGTTCTTACTGCCATGCTCTCTGCTCTTGTGCATCCATCAGTCTTCCAGGCACTTCCAGTCCATGTTGTACGAAAGACAGAAGCTCCCTGCGTGGCAAGAGAGAGAAACGATTCTTGATTTGCTGAAGAGCCACCAAGTTCTCGTTGTGAGCGGCATGACGGGGTAAGAGTGTGATTGCACATTCAGGCTTTGTATATCACAGTATACACAAACTAGTCAGCCTCTGGGAGGGTGACCGAGCACTGAAACAAGCTGCCCAGAGAGGTTCGGGAGTCTGCTTCTCCAGAGGTACTCAAAACCCACCTGGACGTGATCCTGTGCGGCTGGCTTTAGGTGAACCCCTTTCAGCAGGGTGGTTGGTCTAGATGATCTCCAGAGGTCCCTTCCAGCCTCTCCCAGTGTGTCACGTGAAGTAGGCATCCGTGTCCTGAAAAGGCTGGGGATGTGGACTATCTATCTGTGACCGGTTACTGCTGTCCCAGGCGACCTTCATGCGAAGGATGACACTAATGAAGCACAGGGAATTTCTAGCGGAATGCAGTCATCTTCATTTACGTGGATGGAAGGTGTTGGGTTTGTGGGGTTTTTAATTAATCCCTGGTTTTGTCATGCAGCTGTGGGAAGACCACTCAGATTCCTCAGTTTATTTTGGATGCTTCATTGCAAGGACATCCAAGCGGTGTTGCAAACATCATCTGCACTCAGCCTCGCAGAATCTCTGCCATTTCTGTGGCTGAACGTGTAGCCAGGGAGAGGACCGAAAGGACTGGGCTCACTGTTGGTTATCAGATCCGCCTAGAAAGTGTAAAGGTGTGTATGCTTTGCTTGTTGACTTTCATTTAGTTCTGTGGAAAAGTGCTTGGTGCTCCTCCAGCATACAGAATCTCTGCCCTGTATCTCCACAGGGAGAAAAACAAGTCTGTGTCGTTGTATTTTACATTACGTTACGAAGTGTTATTCCGTATTTTATTCCATCTCAAGTTGCACAGTCCCCTTTGCAGAATGAGAGTGCAGTGCTTTGTCTTGTCTTGTTGTTTTCTGTCTGACGAGCCAGGTGAAGGGGTCTGAGAGCATGAATACCGCTGGTGTCCTCTGGAAGGCTACTGACTTCATTTCCACCTGTCTGCATTTCCCTTTGTCTCCCAAGTGGAGACTGAAGAGGGGGCTGAATACAGACCACTGTCTTGGAAGGGAAATTCTGTTTCCCTTGCAGCTGATTGCTTTTTCCAAGAACTATGTGAAAAACAAGGTTTGCTAAATCAGTCTAGTGACAGAGATCTGAGTTGTGTACCAGAAAGCAGTCTCCCCAGGCGAAACAGTTGTGATTTTGTGTTTACCCCTTAGGGCTAGCAGTGCCCCTGGGGAAGAAGCAGCTGTGCTCAGGTGTGAATTGGGAAAGAACAATCATTCAGCCCCTCTCCAGCACAGATTGCTTGTTCCCTTTCTGCCACACCTGGCACTCAGCTGAAACCAAATGCTTTACAGCAATACGTATTCCTTTTGGCCAAAGGCAACTGAATGCTTTGTTCAAGTCCTCAGCTACGAGACTCCTGTACTGCACTGCTGGTGTGCTCTTGAGAAGGCTGGAAGGAGATCTGACTTTGCAGGGAATCACACATGTTATTGTCGATGAAGTTCACGAACGCACAGAAGAAAGGTAAATAATCTCTTGTCCCACGAGCAAAATGAAGAACCCTAGTCAGAAGGATAAAGGTGACTCAGGTGCGCAGCGAACAGGGAAGAGTGGGTGAGTTTGAGCAACTCTTCCAGTGAGGAGGAGGAGGAGCAGAAAGGACTGATCTGTTAATGTGTTACCTAACGTTCTTGTGTCGTCACTGATGTAGTTAATTTGTAAGGTCGCTAGAGCTTTTTGACGTGTAATCGGATTTGCCAAGTAGTCCTGACACTGGGTAAGGGACAACCAAGGAGTAACCAGATTGCTTTCCGTTAGCTGGCTGCATCATGAGCCTCCCACTGTTCCGAGCAGCTCACACTTCTGCCGCAGTATCACTGTGCTCTCAAGAACACCAGGAGGGTAGACAGAATGAAGAGGAAAAGAAGAGACTCTGCATGTTAACGCTGAGGAAACTTAACTGTCTTTTTGCTTGTGTTGTTCAGTGACTTCCTGCTGCTGGTTCTGAAGGATATCATGGTTCAGAGGCCAGACCTGCGCGTCATACTAATGAGCGCCACCTTGAATGCAGAGCTTTTTTCGCGGTACTTTCACTCCTGTCCCATTATTAACATACCAGGTGAAAAACGTTCATTTTTACTGTGATGGCACTTTCATTGGCTATGGGGTTTGTTTTCAGGATTTCTGCTTGCAGTGTGTTTCTCAATTCAAGTGCAAGGGGCTAATTTGCACAGTGGCAAGATGAAGATATATACAAGAACTGACTGCAAGGGCTTAGAAGGAAAGACCAATGACATTGGGAGGGAGAAGGCTTGGAAGCAGAGCCCTTTTTGTGCTGGCTTTACGCCAGCAGAGTGTCCTTCCCGAAAGACAGAATGACACGGCAGCCATGACGTGTCCCCGACCGAGTTTCACCACCGCTGAAGACTCCTCCCTGGCCTCGTGAAAAGGCAGTGAAAGGCTCCAGCTGGCTGCGTACACGTTTAGCCAGCTGTGCCTTTTAAATTGCTAAGTGATTACGTGGGGCCTGACAGAAACACGTAGCTTCGTGGCTATGTTCCCGTAAGCGTACCAGCCCTTCTCGGGCTGCGCAAGCGCACGTTAGCAAACCACGCTTGGAAAACACCCGCTGTTTGTCCAGACGAAACCTGTGTGGGAAAACGCAGTGCAGACGGGAGCTGCGAGGCCAGCGTATGACAGAATAACCCATGTGAAATGACAGCCATCTGCTGTCTTTTGCACCTTTCCAGTGGGTTGTGTGACACGCAGATTTATTCTCATGTTTACCCTTAGGTCGAACATTTCCTGTGGATCAGTTTTTTCTGGAAGATGTGATTGCAATGACAAGGTATGGAATTG
The DNA here is from genome assembly GCF_000710305.1 of Buceros rhinoceros silvestris. Lineage (NCBI taxonomy): Eukaryota > Metazoa > Chordata > Aves > Bucerotiformes > Bucerotidae > Buceros > Buceros rhinoceros. Next base: position 5,299 of record NW_010428765.1, on the reverse strand, counting down.
CCAAACCCTCTCAGATGGATTTGGCCTTTGGGGTTGCACTACTGACCTTGAGACCGCAGTAATTCTGTGTGTAGATTTAAAACCTAAACCCTCTCAGAACTCCCCATCCCATCTTGGAGTTCTGCTAAAGCACTGACTTTGAACGGTACTTCCTACACTGCAGCGGGGTCTAGGATCTCAGGCTGAAACAAGCCTCTCTGCATTAGGCACCACGTAACCCTCCAGAGGAGGTGAGCTGTGCCATGAAGAGTGTGTCAGTGCTTGTGCTTTTCTTGTTTCGGTGCTGGGTAGACATGGGCACGCAGAAGAAATTTGAAGGTGGATTTCAGCACTGAAGGTGAAAAATGCAAGGTACCCACTAATTCCTTTTTGTAAGCTCTGCCTTACAGCTCAGGGAGGAGACTCCTGTTACCATCTGCAGTTACTGCAGGGTCACAGCAGCTTAGGTACTCCAGACAGAGAGATGGTCAATTGGTCCGCTCCTGTGAATTACTGAGGATTGTTGCTCTGAGCTGCCCACTTAGCTGTCAGGATCGAGTTTGCGGTCATACTCTTTCACATCACAGCTTTTGAAGGATTAACATTCCCGTATGAAAGGAACCTTGACCTTGATACTCTCTGTGGTTTTGCAACCCACTTACACAAAGTTCCTCTCGGATTTATATACAAATACTTTCGGTACCCTATCTCTGTAGCTAATTATTAGAAGGAGACTACGAGGCTTCTCTCCACAGCCCTAAATGTTCTTCTGCTCTTTAGGTATGTTTTAGAGGACAGTAGTCCCTACAGGCGCAAGACAAAGCAAGAAAACAAGCAGAATGGGAGACACAAAAGAACTGCATTTGAAGAAGTAGAGGAGGACCTGAGACGTGCTGGCGTTCTGGAACGCCCTGACACGGTTGTCAGAGATTCAGACCCAGACCAAAAACTGACTCTGAAGCAGCTCCTTATGCGATATAAAGGTGAGCTTCTTAAATCTAATAAATTGGTGTATAACATTTGCCAGCCAGCGTGGTATGTGAGCATATAATACCCTATGTTGAATGTGTATACATAACTCGGGGTTTTGTACTTGGGAAGTTAAGCAGGCCACTACTTCTAGATGAGATCAGAAACCTCCTGCCAGCTTAAAAAAAAAAAAAAAAAGAGAAATTCAGTTGCTCTGTGAATGGCGTATGAAGAGAGGCAGACCTTTCCCTGATCTTCCCACTTTGTGATCAACAAAACCCTCCTTATGCTTCGTCTGCATATCCTTGCGGTGAGCTCCACAGTGATATTGAGAGCCATTGCTTAAAAGCTTCAGACTCCTTCCACACAGTGACCACCCCAGAGGAGTACGGCAATCTGGCTGTCTTTTTGAGTGGGTGTTAGAAGCATTGGAAGGGGAGAAGAGGGAGCTTGAGAAGGTAGTCCTGGAGGTATCTGCAAGTGGCCACGTGAAGGCTCTCTGCTCCTGTGCATGTTCTGCTAGTCGAGGACTCCTGGTCTAGGCTGTGCACAGGGCAGCTGTGAGCCCCAGCAAGGCGTGAGAAAGAAAGGGAGGAGCTGAGACAGAGGCACAGCATGGAAGGGGAAATGTGACTCACGGAGTCACGGAGCTACCTCTGTCTAGTCTGAGCCAGACACTGTTTAAACCCAGGTGTGGCTGGTGGTGGAGCCACCCTGGGTCAGTGCATCCGGCAGATGGTTTTCACAAGAGATGGACTTTCTGTGTGGTTTATGTCGTTGTCCCCAGGGGTTAGCAAGACAGTGTTGAAAACAATGTCAGTCATGGACTTGGACAAAGTTAACCTGGAATTAATCGAAGCCTTGCTGGAGTGGATCGTTGCTGGCGGACATTCATACCCCCCAGGTAATTTCACTGTCCTTGAGAGATAAACAGGAGGGTTCACGGAGGCTGTGTGCTTACAGAGTGCCCAAAGCTAATGTTTTGCAGGCAGAATTTCTGTAGTTACTGTTTTCTGGAAAAAAAAAAAGAAGTTCTATCTGAGTAACAAACCCCCTGATATATAAGGGATGGGGAAGATGAGACTTCTCTTCTTTGGAAAGTCTTTGGTGGAGAATTGTTGCAGCCTGTGTGGTTTTTGTACAGTAATGGCAAAACTGAGCTGCAGCTTTGACTCGGGCCATCTGTGCACTGATAAAAAATCATGCTTTTCGTCCTTTCTGTTGAGTGACCTTCTGTTTGTTTGTTTGTTTGTTTGTTTTAAAGGTGCTGTGTTGATATTTTTGCCTGGTCTAGCAGAAATCAAGATGCTTTATGAGCAGCTCCAGTCTAACGCTCTTTTTAATAACAGGCACAGCAAGAGGTAAGGCAGAAAAGATCCAGAACTATTGGTCCTCCCCCACAAAGAAAGAGTAGCCTCCTGCACAAAGCCTGCCTTGATCCAGGGATAAATAAAGGCTACGGAACGTGTGAGGGAGCTTGTGATCCAGAGGTCTTGACTGTAGTAAGGGAGGGATTTCTTTCAGCCTGGCGTTAGAAATGACAGATTCTAGGCTTTTTGAAAGAGGCAGAATTTTGGCTCAGCTCTGTTCTAAGACCTGTCCCTTCTGTCCCCTTTCCCTTAGAACATGTGTCAGAACTAGTGTGACCAGCAGGACTAGGGAAGTGATGGCAAAGGTGTGTGCAGGCAGATCGTTCCCCTGCGGAAGAGGGCTGGAGCTGCACTGAGCAGGCTCTCCTCTTGTCCTTGCAGGTGTGTTGTTTATCCCCTCCATTCTTCACTGTCTAGTGAAGAGCAGCAGTTTGTGTTCCTCAGGCCTCCTGCAGGAGTAACCAAAATCATCATCTCTACAAACATTGCAGAAACATCTGTCACCATTGATGATGTGGTCTATGTGATTGATTCTGGAAAAATGAAAGAGAAAAGGTACTGAGATTTGTTCCTCAGGGCTCTGTGATCCGGGAAACTGCTCTACGCCTTGAGCTGCGTATTTTAGCTTTCTAAAGAGCTGGGAAAAACTGGAAGGAACTTGATCTTGCAAAAAGCTGCTGCAAGGTGGAGGAAGCCAGTCTACGCTCAGCTCCATGTGCAGGGGTGGGAATTGAGTCCGTACAGAGGGTGGCAGCATCTGCCTGCTAGGGAAGCCTGCTCGCACTGCACTCATGAACATGAGCCTGTTTCTGCTCTGCTGTAGATACGACCCAAGCAAAGGAATGGAAAGTCTGGAAGACACGTTTGTGTCCAAGGCCAACGCTCTGCAAAGGAAAGGGCGAGCAGGCCGTGTAGCCTCAGGCGTCTGCTTCCACCTTTTCAGTAGCCATCACTATAACCACCAGCTTATCGAACAGCAGCTACCAGAAATCCAGAGGGTGCCCTTGGAGCAGCTTTGTCTACGGTGAGCTGTTGTTCCTGTATTGCCCGAAAAGGACAGTGTGCAGAACGTGCTCCCTCCACTGCAGAGAGCTCCTGGAACGCCATTACCAAAGTGTTCATTTTCCTCAGGGCTTTCTCACATCATGCAGCCAAGAACCTTCCTCTGGAGCCTTAAGGCTCTGTGGGCTCTGGACTGGTGGCTTTGGTTCTGCACCCAGAGTCCCCACCTAACCACAGCCTCGACCAATTCTCCCCGTCCTTCACATTCTTTAGCACTCTCATCTACCCTAGGAAAAAAAGACAGGTCTCCCATCTCTCCTCAC
>NW_010428765.1:0-1547 GCF_000710305.1 Buceros rhinoceros silvestris | reverse complement strand
CTGCACTCCAGACCCATGGTAGATGTTTGTCCCTTTATGCTGTAAATGCTGCTGCGGCGTCTCTGTGCAGCGTAGTGCAGTACCGCCATGGCCCAGATCAAGCACTCCTCTGTACGAAAAGGAAATGGAACACCACCAGTTGGGTTTGGGTTTCTTACAGTAAAACCTCATTTTAAACCCTAGTGTGCTCAACAGGTCTCTGTGAGGTGGGTGAGGTACACCCTCCCCCAGCTGTTCGCTGGCACTGCTTTTTGGTCTAAAGACCTGGTACGGGACCTCTTCCCCGGAGCATGTTCTTAGAAGCTTGTTTTCATTTGGTTCATTTTTATAAACGTTGCTTTTTGTCCTGTGTTTGGAACTAAGCTGCTTTTTTTCTTTCTTCATTTCCCCCCCACTTAAGAATTAAGATTCTAGATATGTTTGCTGCCCAGAGTCTTCACTCTGTCTTCTCACGACTAATTGAGCCCCCTAGAACTGAGTCTTTGCGAGCGTCAAAGCTGCGGCTGCAAGACCTGGGTGCATTAACTGCGGATGAGAAGCTCACCCCTCTGGGATACCACTTGGCGTCTCTGCCCGTCGATGTCAGGATTGGCAAGCTGATGCTGTTTGGCACCATCTTCCGGTGCCTGGACCCTGCGCTAACTATAGCAGCCAGCCTGGCCTTCAAGTCGCCCTTTGTAAGTGTCCCCAGCCGGGCCCCCAGCCCCGCCCGTGGTTTGCTCCTGTGCAGCAGCGGTGCGCTGTCAGCACACGCACACGCTGCCCGTCAGTACTGTACCGTTTGTACCGTAATGCGGCTGTAATGCTCATTAAAACCGCCCAGTTATACGTAGGAGACCAAACTTGTTTATGTGACGAGTGAGCAGCAGAAACAGCATGGCTGTAAGTTGAACGGAGAAGTGCAGCCAGGCCATTTTGTCCAAATTTGGTGTAAAAATTAGCACACGCTGCCCGTCAGTACTGTACCGTTTGTACCGTAATGCGGCTGTAATGCTCATTAAAACCGCCCAGTTATACGTAGGAGACCAAACTTGTTTATGTGACGAGTGAGCAGCAGAAACAGCATGGCTGTAAGTTGAACGGAGAAGTGCAGCCAGGCCATTTTGTCCAAATTTGGTGTAAAAATTACAGGCGTTCTTCCTGTCGTGAACCTTCTGCTGCCAGGAACGCGCTGCACGAGAACTCTTTCTGCAAGTTTTGGCCGCATTCAAAAATGCTTCCTATTTTCTGTTACCCGTGGAGAAAATCTGCATTCTGACCCGTGAGCTGCCGTGCAAGTACCAAAGAGCATGGGCCACGCAGCGCTGGTAGTGGCTTGTCAGAACTGCGAGAGGAAGGACGCTCCTGATCTGTTCCTGCCTGTCTAGGTGTCGCCGTGGGATAAGAGGGAAGAAGCAAACAAAAAGAAGCTGGAGTTTGCAGTGGGGAACAGCGACTACCTGGCTCTCCTCCAGGCCTACAAGGTGAGCTGAGTTCAGTAGGTCTGTCAGCCGTCTGCCAGGGGGTTGAAATTCAAGCTGAAGTGTTTTATTAAAGGTTTCTTCCAT
>NW_010428764.1:52063-89078 GCF_000710305.1 Buceros rhinoceros silvestris | reverse complement strand
GGGCAGCCCCCGCCTCTGAAGCGGTACCCGCTGTCTCCCGTGGTCACCCCGGCAGATGCAGCCACCTCTGGCCGGCCCCCGGCTGGGAGCCCCCACCCGCATCCCACGGGGTTGACCACACTATTGACACCCTTTCTGCCTTCTCTCGGAGATGTGCTCTCTTCCCTAAACCTCCCCTCCGAAGCATCTCTGCGCTCCATCACCAAGCTCCTCACCACATGGGAAGGACCCATGGAGCCGGGAGTGATGCTCCGATAAATAAAGCTGGAGCAGCGTTTGTAAACCCTTGAAGTCACGAACCCCAAAGGGTCATCATAAGCCCAAGCATTTGTACCACCACCCGCAGGAGAAGAGTTCATCTCCAGCCCACTCACACAAACTTAGACACTTCTTCCTAGATTTTAACCCAGGTGAGAAAATCTGGTAGCTCCAAACAGTGGCTCTTGCTACTGTTTCTCAGTAAAGATTTAAAGCATCCTGCCCCTTCCCCCCACAGAGTTATTTCATCCATACTTTTTTTTTTTAAATGCTTCCTAGTCAAACTTGAATATGCAATGAAGCTCCAGAGCTTTGTGGCGGAAATATAATTAAACTGGTGAAAGATGTAAAAGATGAAGAATGGGGATGACATCAGGCCGATTTCACACTTGGCACTCGGATGGCTGGGCCCAAGCCGTGCTCTTGCCACGCAACACAGATCAAAGTGCACTGCCACTGCTAAAAAGGCAAAAGGGGACTTAAGTATGCTAATCCCCAGGACAAATATATTTTAATCTTGTTAGAATACAAGTTAATGCTGCAGCTCAGTGGCTGAACTTTGTCAGAGTGTAGAGATCCACTTTTACTTTAGCTCTGAATGAGGTAGACCTCCTGGTTTATTCATACTTCATAAAAGTAAATTTACTAAATGAGTCTCCTCACAGCTCACCTAGAGGCTCCTTTAGATGAACCAACAAAAACCCCCAGTGATTTCCACTCTCTGAAGCGATTCGGTCTTCCCAACAAAAGCGCTGAGGCCACAGTAAGACCTGAGCACCTCCTTTTTTAGAAAAGGACCCCTTCGAGTCAAGCATCCAAAAATGAAAATGCTTATAGCCCCTCTCAGCATCCCAAAATGCTTACAGACCCCTCTGAGTTTTCAAAAAATTTCAGGCCAGAGACAGCAAGAATTCCAATGTAAAGTGGAAACAATCTGTGGAAGGAATGTGGCCCTGGGCAATTGCTGCTCTCCCCCAGTTTTGGGAGGTGCGTCCTCTCTGAGCCTGGCAGAGGCCAAGTCCTCAGCAGTGCCTGCAGCACTGGGTGCAGGAAAAACAGTGGTGCTTGTGGTCCTCAGTGCTTTGGTACCTCTCTCGAGGGTGCTCTTTGCAGGGCTAAGGCAGCGAAGGCTGCAGCAGCAGAACCTCGCTGGGATGCAAATGGAGAAGCTTCAGTCAGACCAATGAGATCTGGGGGGAAAATGGTGCCATGGTGCAAATCTAAATCTGCTGGGTGTAAACTCCTTTGCTGTGTTTAGTGTCATAGAAATGCTTTCTTCCCTCCTCAGCACTAAAAAGATACAGTTGTACCCCGCAGCTGTAAAGACCACCTTTTCTCTTACTCTCCTTCCCCAAATCAGGAGTTTTCCTACTGTTAAACCAGTTGGAGGAAAGCTCTTCCCAAAGCACGTGCAAAGCTAACTGGTGAGGAGCAGAGTGCCAGTGCATCACACTCTGCTGGCCAGAGTAATTCCCATTAGTCCTGGAGCTGCCCTGTGCCTCTCTAACAACTTTTTCTGCTATACCTCCAATTTTGGGAGCTTTTACTTATACCTACAAACCTCAGTATGACTCAGGGCTGCTTTGCTTGAACTGTTTTTTACTGAAGGTGCAAAGCTGAGGAACATCTTGCCTAGTGGTGGGGAAAAAAAGAGTGGCAGCCCCTGCCTGGTTTCATTTCTCTCCAGTTCAAGCTTTTCCTAATCCCTTCCGATGTTACTATCAGGCCAGGTTCGGCGGCATTAGCAAAGAGGCGAGGACAGCACCTTTCATGTCACATCAGACAAATTAGCCACCCACTTCAAAAGATTTGGGTGAGTCCCCGTTCCTCAGTGCCTATAAAATGCCATGACAGTCCAGGACTAGAATCTACAAACAGCAAGAGCTATTATTTATTTACCGAGTGTAAAAATCCCCTGTCTCCTCCCTTCAGACTAACCCTGTAGCCTGAACTTTCAGAAATCAATTTACATTTTTAAATTCCTTCATGAGTCCTTGGTATTTGACAGCGTTGTCTTTGCTCACAGGGATCTGACAGGCTTTGTTCCAAGATATTTTTAATATTTAGAACATTGAAGAGATATTTAAAATATCAATTATCCTGTTTGGATAAGTAGCCATTAAACATGCAGAGTAAGTTACTTGAATGGCAAGTCTGCAGGCTAAAAGTGCCTCACATTTTATATGACATTCTTCATCTGTGGTTTTCAAATCATTTTACAAGTACTAATGAATAAAGTTTATTAACAATCCAGCAAAAGAGGCAGGAACTGTTATCCTCTTTCTGTGGCATGGAAATTGGGAGATATTTCTGTGTAATCTCATTTGCACTCGCTAGATGCCAAATAAATTCAAGTTCTTTTGCATCTTTCCAACACTATAAAAAATCGTTAAAGTCATTCAACTTGTACTTTAAATTCTGCCACAATGGGATCCTGGGTAAATGTGAAGCAGACCCAACATCAAGTCCTGGCATCACTGTGAGAGCAAGTCAGTGGTCCCCTTGATGACATGAGGTTTGACCTCAGGCCTAGACTCCATCATATTTGGAAATGGCAGAAAAAAAGCCACAATTTTGGCTAAAAAAATCTTTGTTGGATTTTTTTAATCTAGTGGTATTTCAAACTTTGGTTTTCTGGATTGCAGGTGCATTCAAACTCTGCATTTTTGTTCTCCTCATTCATCTGAGATGAGAAATCAAGGGCTTGCAACATTGTCAAATTATTAAGACCAAAAAACCCTTTAAAGACCATTAACATCTGGAACTGAAATGCTACAGTCCTGCATCTGCAAATATCTGCACAAGAGCAAGGGGATGCATTTAAGCACACGCCAAATCAGTAAGGAAGACAATATGAGGGGAGGGAACCTGCCCTTCTTACTTGTAGGGTATCTACCCTGCCCTGGGTAAATTTTTACCCAACCCCCAAACTGGCAGGTTGAATCTGAGTTTGGATCTATTATCCAACTTTAAAGTGTTCGTCATAGTGATGTCTTTTCTTCCTCAGAAGCACACGTATTTCTGTTGCTAATTGTGGCCCCAATTATTCTCTCATTCCATGGGGGAATAAACCAGCAAAGCAGTTGACCTACTAGTACATACACCCGGGAGGACCTTTCCCGCACAGGGTCCCCTCTAGTTTGGGATTTGGAGGGACACTCAGGTCTCCACAGACACTAGCTGCTCCCCAGGGTTCTGTTCTTGCAGCACTCCAGTCGAGGGAGTTATAGTACGTACGTCAGTAGGTGCAGCATTCATCCTGCGTGAAGGACAACTGTCACTTCATTAAATTGTGATATCAGTGATCGTCTGTCTGGCAAGAGCTATGCCTCTGTTCATGGCTCTGCATTCAGAAATCGGAGCATCTTCTGATCGAAAAGGCCACTTTTTACAATCTCATCCCACACGCTTTTGCATGCGGTAATACATCCCAGTGAGACTATTAGACAAATAGGGTCTTAAAATCTTATCTCAGATCTTGCTCAAACATGAGATTTTTGTAATCATAAATGCTAAAAATACCACTCACATCTAAGAAAGCTAACTGCAAGCGGGATTCAGGCTTGCCTGAAATTGCTGCAGTCCAGGAAAGTCATAGTTAACACCCAACTCTCTTGACAAACAGCTCAGATGACAACATACCTATAATTATAGTTATATCTGATCATGTCACCTGGGGAAAAAGGAAGGTGATACTGCAAAGGCAGAGGGCTGCATCCTCGTCTCTATCTCCGTCCAATGCGCCAGACTCCCTTGGACCTCTCCAGGAATTACTGCTGTCTGATGCCGGCTAGCTGGTCCCGGGAAGGGATCAGCTAAAGGTGTTGTGTGCTCACCTAAGCATCCCTAATTTGGTGAGCTGTGCGCTACCCGCTTGACACGATGCTGGCAAATTAGAGCAGCCTAAAAACACAGGCAGGTAATAGAAGCAGGGTACGCTTGAGCTTGCGTCTTCTATCCCTGGGAGGTTTGCAGGGCTGGCAGATGGGAAGCCGAGTACTTACGCCATCGTCATTACTACCATGGTGTCGCTTGTATGCCAGCTCCCCGGGGTGCGAACCAGCTTCCGTGGCTGTGCAAGGGACAAAAAGGCCAGCGCACAACAAGATGGGTAGAGAGAAGCCACAGGGCTGAGGGGTTTGTGTCCTACGTCTTCGGGGTTCATTTCACCTGGTGCCAGCCTCCTGTGGAGCTGCTACACTGACATGAGCCTGGGCCACCTCTTGGCTTGCCAGCAGAGCTAACACCCTTCGAGATTTGCCCACTCTTAATTTTGGAGATGCCTTTGCACCTTATATGCTACCCTAAGCATGAGAAATACCTCAACACAACAGTTCAGCTGGGCAGGTTCCTGTCTTTCCCCTTTTTCTCTGGGCCAATCACTTGTTCCCATCAAACAAAACCCGACTGCATGCCCACCAGTTTAGACACACGGCTCTCTCTAGCACAGTGCGAGCAGCGATAGTCCGTATTTACACTGCTAGCAGAGATACGAGGCTGTCCTTTTCCTTCCATTTGCTCTGAATGCTCACTAGATTCCCAGGCTGACTATTCCCAGGCTGAATATTCTTACATGGTTTTGCAACATGTTTTTTGGCTGAGACAGTAACGTTTCCTAATGTGTAAATTTGCTTTTTCTTTCCCTCTATGCATAAGCCTTAAACTCTATCAATAACTAATTGTTTCATGTATTTCAGATAAAGTGTAATCAACAGAGAGGATGGTGGAGAAGTGTGAAATGACAATGTGTGACATTCTATGCTTAAATAAGCAAACTACACCTAAATCAAACAATGGCTGGAAAATGTTTCCATAATAAGGGTGCATAAATTACCCCCATTACTTGGAAAGCTCTTACTTGCATCTTCCCAGCCACATTTCTAGTATTCACGAGAGCTGATACACTCCAATCATGATAGACATGCCTCTGTTACAGTAATTACAAAATGCTTTTGTGTCTACAGAGCTACTGAAGTTGTGAGATCTCCTTGGTATTTGTTTATTGCCTCTGTGAATTTAAAAAAAAAGAGGAAGAAAAACTACATTTGGGAAAAGACCATTTATTCTCTGTGAGGGAAAACGACAATATATCTCCTATTGTGCCAATACATGATACACACCAACTGGATACTGCAAAGGAGGGATGATTCCCTGGAAAAACAAGGGCGTTAAATCCTGATCAGATGAGAACTTTTCAAGAAGACACAGTGATGGTTTCCCATGTATGATCTCTGTTACATATGTTGATGCAGGGTATGGGAGCACGAAGACTTTATTCTGAGAAGGCCAAAGCCACCCAGAGTTGGGTGCTGCTGGCGGTGCTGCCCTCTGCTCCCCGCAGCTGCTCCAGACCCCACAGAGTCTGAGAAAATCGCTCCTCTCTCTTGCCCTCATCTTGTGCTTTGAAATGGGATTGCTAGTCAGTGCACAAGTGTCTTTTTTATTTTTGGGGTCCTACTGCTTGAAAAATAACAACATTTTTTTTCCTTTAAAGGGAAATCTTGATACAGTTCAACCAAGAATAGACATAAAAAACAATAATTGATTCTGAGGCAATAAATCCCATAATTTAATATCTTTTTCCCCTCAAATATTTTGTTTTAGTTGAAAACATCCAGTGATGTAAAACTATAAAAAGCCAATTTAAGATTCTTTTAGGATTATTGAAAATCTGGAAAATAATGATATTAATAAATGAAAAAGAAAAACACAGCAATAAAAGACATACGATTTGTTTTTAATTTTGTGGCTGGATTTAGCATTACACCAAGGTAAAATAAAGTATCCGACCTGGACATTATTTCAGTTCTTATTACAATTGCCACATTTGTTAAAAAGATCGTGTTACCTTTAATTTTATATGAGGGTCCTGAAGTATAAGTATTTTCAAAGTTAAAAATCAGTCAACATAAATAAAAGACTTGAGCAAATCTGAAATGCTTTAAAGAATCGTTCTGAATAATTTTAACACACAAAGAGAAAAATATACTTACATCTTAATATTTTTATTATAAAGGTGTATGTGGAGCAAGTTTGGAGAGAAATTGTCCACAAGCAGTGAAATACAAAGTGTGAAGTAATACATACAGTCAGTTTTTTAAAAAATTGCCTAGTTTTAACAAGCCAACAGGGTATGAATGCATGAAAGGCATCGGGTGTATTTCAAATTAACCATAGCGAGCCCTTCCACTTACCTGGAAAACCTGATCCATACGCTAAGATTTTGTATGTTAATTTATACCGCAGAGTTCTTAACATCTGACATCGCCTGTAACGTTACAAGTTGTGCTATGACTTTATTAAGGGATGATTTCCAAAGCCCTAAAGAATACTTATTATGTTGTAATATATATTTCTGAAGAGGATTAGGTCTTTGATGCTAAAACCTAGACATTTTAAAAGCGAGTTTACTGGAATGAAAAAGATTATGTGTGTTCCTTTGTGTTGCACCAGGTAGAGTTTTTTCACCTTCATTTCAACTGTATCACAAACCTCAGGATAGAATCCATGACTGAGAAGCGCATGTAAAATCCCTCAGAGTTTCATTACCGAAATGGGATATTCCAGAAAAGGACCTGGGGCTTGTGCTGAACCACAAACTGAATAGGTAATGATGGGAAAAACATCGAAAAAAGGGGAAAAATTGGGGCACATCCCTTCCTGCAATGTGTTAATGTTAATATCAGACCACGCAGCAGCTGGATTTCAAGGACTGTACCTGGTTTTCGATGCTGGACTTTAAAAAAGGGTTGAAGAAGCTGAAAGAAGAGCAAGAATGATGTAAAAGTTTAGAAAACTTGATCTGTGAGAAAAGACTGATGAAACTGGGTTCGTTTAATTTAGGAAAGTGAGGATGGGTAATGGTTTTCCAAGATGTAAAAGGTTGTTGCATAGAAAAACACCATCAGTTGTTCTTCAGATCCACTGGGGGTAGAACGAGAAATAATCAGCTTAATTTGAAGAAAAAAAAAGTAGGTTAGATATTAGCTAAAATGTCAAACTATAAAGAGAGTTTAGCACTGGGAGAGGTTACCTGGGAGTATTGTAAAAAATCTGGCACTGGAGGTTTTTGAGGCTGGGTTAGAGGAGCAGTGGGGGATGCTCGTGGGACAGAAAGATGCCTCAGGCATGGGACACAGCGTGTCCTTCAAGGCTCAGCCAGCCCCGCAGCACTGCCTGTGCGCCCCCATAGAAATCAAATGATTTAATGTCACTGCAGAACAGTCTGGCCAGGTTGGGACTGTCAGACCACGTTTTGTCTGAAATAGCCCATTTTTTCACTTACCAGCATCAGGAGAAATACTTTTGTTTTGTTTGTGTGGGCATTCTCCCCACACTTTTTTGGCATTTCCTCTCTCATGTCAGTCCCTATTTCAATACCAACACACATATACTTTTTATATATATACATATAAAACTTTTAAATAGAAAAATAATTGTATTATCTTCATTGAAGAGAATTTATATTGTATATGTGCAAAAGCAAAAAGCCCGTTGTTTTTTCACTGCTTGCAACCCTTGCCAGCATCGCCTATAGTACATGTTCCCCAGAGCCCGGCAACCAAACCAAGCTTGCCCTTCCCTGTGGTTTGGCTCATAAATGTCCTCAGCACTGAAGTCTCCTGTATCCCCAAGGTCACTTCACTCTTTCAGATGAGGAGACACTGGATATTGGTCAATACTGCCTTCCTCCTGCAGGCAAAATGCTACTTCTTGTTATTATGGTAAAACTTATTTGCGCAGAAGGGAACTTTCTCAGAAACCTGTTTGAAATGGTGCCATGAGCTCCCTTAGGACTATGGAGCACTGAAAATCCCACCACACCTGGGATTTTGCAGCAAAAAGGAGAAAATTCTTATTTTTTTCTGTTTTTCTGTAAAACAGACAATGTGAGGACAATGAAGGAAAGGAAAGGAAAGGCAAAGCAAGACAAGGCAAGACAAAGTTTTCTCTTCTATGGGACTGCATTAAAAAAAAGGTAACCCAAACTTAGACAGATAGTATAAGATAAGTATTTGTTAATGTACACCAAGAAGGCATTAACCACTGATACCAATAAAAGACCATAAAAAAATCAAGAATGAGACTTCAGCTTCTAGGCTTAGCCTGACCCTGCGGACGGTAGCTGCCATGTTTTTCTCTCTGACATGATTGCTTTGCACCAGGGCAGATGTCCAGCCATACGCATCTCTATCCTCCCTGCTCATGGAGCAGTGTTAGGAGCTGATGGGAGTACTTCTTCTTCAGGTCAGAACAATGAGCAACGGACTTTGTGGATGGTTGGAATGGGAGAGTAAGGTCACCATGGGAGGGATGCTCATGAGCCCAGAGCCCAATGGCTAGAGCAGTCCCTTGGGTTAAAGGATCCTGGTCCTTGCACTGAATCTGTGTTTTATGTTACACCATCCCTGGGTAAAATACGGAAAGGCTAGAAGCAGCTCTCCCCTTAGCCAGCACCCAAGCCACTGGATTTGGTGAGGCTCCTTTCTGGGGGATGCAGGGTGCTGGCTGTGCATCGAGCGGTGCAGGCTCAGCCTCTCACCCTATATTGTAACCAGTTTTCCAGGGACAAATGCCTTTGTCTCTATCAGAGCTGCTGAAAAACCTGTTACAAATTTGAAATGTATTTTAAATTTATGAGATTAAAAAAAAAAAAAGGAGGGGGGATGTGGACGAAGCACATTTGCACAGGGGCTCAACTTGAGAAGAAGTGTGTAAATCTGCACTCTTTTCATCCACCTCTGTTCTCCTCTCAAAGAAAATCCCCAGTGAAATACCGCTCAGAAAAGAGTCACTTTCAAATACAGGAAATGACAGTGCTTCTAAAGTGGCATCTACATGCCCCAAATCCAGGGAAATCTTAAAGATACAGCATGAATGTGTTCTCAAGCACAGATGCCATCATACTTCCACACATTGAATAATACTGTATCTGACAGAAAAGTTGCTTTCCAGAGTCTGTGAGCCAAACAGACCCTGACTGTATCTTCTCCATTAAACCAAACACTTCCCTTACACAGTAAAAATACATAGTAAAAATGGAACATAGATCATCAAGAACTGAGTTATACTGAAACAAACACCCACAGGTGCTATTGGGAAGTGAGGGCATCGTGTTTAAGCACGTGCTATCATCTCGCAGTAATGTTACCTCAAGATACACAATACTGTCGTGTCCTTCACCAGCACAGAAGAGCTTGTTTCTGCCTCTTCACAGGACATTTGTCCACTACTTGTAGCTTTAAATTGTGCTTTTCACAATGCCTGTTGACAAGATGCATCAAAGGATGATTTAGGAAATTAGGAAGATTTTGGAAAGGAGATCCCTGGTAGCAGAAAGCCTCTGTTCAGAACTGCACCTCATTACATTATCTTGTCCATCCCTGATGCTGCCGGTATTTGTAAAATTTCTGTACCATATTTTCCCTCACTGTAACAAAGGGCTCTTATCATGGCCCTTCCATACTTACTACTTCTCCCCAGCAAATTTCTTTTTCAGAAAGTGAAAAAAGGCCCCTCTTCCCCTCTGCAAACCTTTTTTATCAACTCCCATAGCCTCTTCCACATACCCGGGCTCCCCACCTTGGCTTATCTTCTTGTCCTCCAGTTCCTGTGAAGCACCTTCTCTCCACTTTCTCCCATCTCAACAAAAACACATGCATCCTACCAAAAAAACAACAAAACCCAACCAAACAAAAACCCAACCCCCCCAAAAAAGAAAACTCAAACAGGCATAAGAGCATCAGTTCTCCAGATTTTCAGTTGGGCTGGGTGTTGGAGCTGCAAATATTCTGATCTTCCAACCCTCTGTCCTCAACCTTTCCTCCCCTCTCTTGCTATTCCCTGAGCATCCCTCTATCCTGCTGTTTACGTGGTGCCTCTCCCACTCCCATTCCCCTTTCCATCTTTTTTTCTTCGACTTGTTGTTGCTCAGTAGCTTCCAGCCGTGTCAGCTCACAGGCTGATCAGCCACACAGAGAACGGTTTAGGCGCACTAAGCTGCGTGTTCAGCCTGCAGCTCTGCTGCCTCCCTCCTTCCCTGGCCTGGAAGCAGAGTGGGTGCTACATTCAAGGGGTGTGCATCGAGCCATGACCTGGGTTTCAAACTCCCTTCCCTATACCTGGGGTATGTATTACCACTTAGCACCACAAAACACAGGCCTCAGAGGAGCCAGGGATACAAATCTCAGCTCCAAATCTGAATTTTTCTTGTTTCTTCTCTTTTCTGCTCCTGTTTCCCAGCACACATCTCAAGGTGGGTCCTGCAGCCACTTTGCTCCTTGCCAAGTCCCTCACCGGATGCTGCCGGCATTGGGGCCCATGCACATACCAATTCTGTGTTGAAAGAAGGGGGAAACAGTGAAAGGCAAACCCAGCTTTGCCACCATCCGCTCCAGCTTGCGAGGATAAGCAGCTCGCTGACGTGGGCTCTGTGTCTGTATTACTCTGCCTTTGTTCATAACTCAATCCTGCCAGCCTCTGAACTAGTTTTATTGCTCTCCTCTGAATAATTTTCAATCTGTCACTATCTTTCAGGTAATGTGGTGCCCATAATTAAATACTGCAGGCGCTACAGCACCAGAGCCATATGCAGAGGACTATTACCTTCTTTCGCTGTGATGTGATGTCTTCAGCCCCAAATCAAATTGGCCTTTTTTTGCTGCCATATCTCAAGGCAAACTCATGTCTAATTTACTCCACACTATCATCTCTAGATCTCTTGCAGCATTACTGCTTCTTGGGTTTTTATCGCTGATTGAATATCTGGGGTTTAGATTATTTTTCCACAAATGTAGTAGCTCCCATTTTCTATGTTGAATCTCATTTTATTCTCCACTCATTTTTCCTGCTTTTTCAGATTCCTTTACATTATTTTGCTCTCATCTTTGGGATTTCCAAATCCACCCAGCTTAGTTTAGCACATTACACCAACAAAACATTCACTACTTATTTTAGACCATTAAAACAGCTGGTGAATAAGCTTCCCATTTGGCAAATTCATTTCAGCACCTGCTTATGACATTCAGGAGTCAACGGGACTCAGATATTGGTTGAAGGGCGTGTGAGTGCACTCGTTAGTTTGGGTGTAAGAAGGAGAGAATTATTCACGTTTGAAGAGAAGCACATATTTGTGGTGGGGCTGTAGTAGGGAGGGACAGGGTGCCATGGGGCAGAGCAAAGAGTGCACTGAGTGTTACTGGTGAAGCAAACCCATCACAGGTTGACAAGTTCACCTACAGTCCTCACCTGCATGGGCAGGGCTTGCGTCAGGGTCTTGCCCTGTTGAGATGCCACCAGGGGTTTCCCCAGATCAACTCATTTCTGTTCCTCAGTTCTTTCTGCTGAGAGATGCTCGAAACCACGTCAGTGTGAATTATCGTTGGGAGTGAGACACTGGGAGACAGCAGTGACTGTTTTATTAAAATCCAAGGAACCACCTGAGCAGTCCTGAACTCACATGGATTATCTTACATATTTTGAGCATCAGACCCGAACTCACAGATTTTCTATTTCTGTAAAACGGAGCTAGTGTTTGCTGGTCAAGATTTGCTTTATGTAAATCCATGCTGCTTGTTTTCTCTGTTAAATTCTAAGTGCCCATTCCCACCAAAGCCAATGGAAAGACGTCCTTTGGCTCCCAATCTTCAAATCTGCTGATTTGAAGGTAGATAAATCCTGCTGCAGGGATTTGTCTACCTGGAGAAAAATGTCTAGAATATTCAGAGTGAAATAAAATCACCCCAAACATTCGAAATACATTTTTTGGATTATCTTTTCTAAAGCCACAGACATTTGGTTCTGGAAGACTCTACTAAGAAGATATGGTGATTATTTGGAACCCAAACCTCATTTATCTGGGGATATTTCACATATGGGGAGGTGCTCCAAAGCAGCTATTCCTTAGTCTCTTTTTTGGGGGTGGGAGGGCAGAGTGGCTCACTTTGGCCAATTTCCTACACAGACAAGCCCCCAGCTGACATTTCTCTTACAGTATTTGTTCCTTTACTTGAACGGGTACAGTAGATCTGTTATCTTTACTAGAAAACAAGCAGGACCAGCTTTCTTCTGACATTTTCTTCTGAATTTTCCAACAGCTATTCAGCTCTTTGTTAAGAAAAGAAAAGAAGTTGGCAGTGTATTAGGAAATTTGTTAGTAATTCCCTTCGAGGTGAAGAAATCCAGGTTAGGTACTTTATACATGGTTGTATTTTGTAGAATCAAACAGAATTGCTTCATTTATTCTCCTCATCCTTAAGAAATTCCAATTCAGATTCTGTAGATATTTGGGTAAACAGGTTTGTTGTAGGACTACTTGTGAAAAAAACAGTTTTAAGTATATAGGTAAGAATATTTGAGAAAATAAACTGTGACGATGAAGGCGGCTGGCTGATGGCAAGATGACTCCTGATGGGGAGGCTTCCGCCCACTTGCTCAGGCGACAGCAATGCAAACACTGACCTGCCTGTCCACTCAGATGAACCCACACAGCCTCAGGTCTGAGGAACAAACGCTCGTAGTGAACCACTCTGCCATGATGCACGCTTCACAAATAATATTTCAGAAAACACCATGCAGGAATAGTTAACAATGGACACTTCAGAAACCTAGAATACCCTCTCAGACAGCCTGTGACCAAAAAGCAGGAAAAAAGCCAACAGATAATTCACTATATATTTTCCCACTGTTTTTACCTTTGCTTATTAATTTTACTAAGTTTACTGACCTTCCTACAAAAATTGCTAAACTTCCTTTATTCTTATTAAGGGTAGAGATTTTTTTTAAAAAAGTTCATCAGTCCAGCCATTTTTGATTCACCCTTAATTTAATCCCCTTCTAATTAATTAATGGGCCTATTGTCTCTCCAGAATGTCTTTTCCCTTTGATATAGGTTTTAAAGCCCTTTTTAAGTTCTTTGGTTAGCTTTAAATTCTTTTTTCCCCCTTATCCTTATTATTTCCCCTATAATCCCTAACTGAATTTGAGTATGCTTGTTTGATTCCTTCCCCTGCCCCCTCTTGCTTTCTAATTTTGACTACAGCTTTTTTTTTCTTTTTTTTTTTAATTAAAAAAAATTAAAGCCTCAGATCTTTGCGCAGTCCCTTATGAAGCCACAGTGGCCGCTTCTTGTTCTCTCCGTTCTTCATTTTGAGAGGAGCAGGAGTCTCTTGCAGCTTAATTATGGTTTCTTGCAGGAGTCCCCCTGCTTCCCCTCGCACTGGTGGCTGTACAGTATTCCTCCTCCTCCGTGGACTTTTGTTAAATACAGTATGCACGGCGCGTACCAACCTTTTAGATCTACCAGATTTCTCCCCTGTTGACATATAAAAATACCTGCCTATGGATTTACATCCAGGCAGGCTTTTTCCTGTCCCTTGCCTTGTCTCTGGCATTAAATCCATTTCCAGAAGGATCAGGGGATGCTGCTCCTTTTGTTAGCTTCAGCACTTGATTTTTTGAATTGTTTTCCAGCAAAGGCAGCTCCAAGGTCACAATCGATCCAAGACCAGCAGTTTGGCTCTTTTTATATATTTCACCTGAATATGGCTGAAACCAAGGCCAGATCCTGCACAGGAGTAAATCTCTGCAGCCTTTACTCTCTTAGACCTGCTTTGTGCAGGCAGCAGATGCGGCTCAAAGTTCCTCAAGACACTTGGGAGCGATTTCAAAGCCCTTCTAATTTTCCTGATAATATTGGCACTCCTGGGTGCTAGTTTCCTGTAGCTTAATTTTTTTTTTCTCTATATATAAACCTGCAAATGTTGATAGCTTGAGTTTCTGGAATCAACTCTCAGTCCTCATGAAGCTATTTTAATTAGAATGGGAGGGCTCTGTTAACTAAAGTGGAAGAAATATTGATATGAGGATGCTCTGAATTGTGCTTAGCCTAGCGAGCATCTTGTTACTCTTTGTGAATGCTGAAACAAGAAATTTTAAATAGAGTTGGGGGCATTACTCTTTTTTCCTCTCTTTTTTCCCTCTTTTTTCCCCTTTTTGTTTCTCTTTTTTTTTGTCCCTCCTTTTTTCCCCCATCACCTACTATTTAGCACTTAAAATCTTTTGTTCTTGCATCTGTAAAACACCACATTCCCAGCCACCTTTTTCACAACATGCGTTGAAAAACAGGTTTATAATATCTTCCCCATCCCTAAGACCACATCGGATGTCTTATAGTCCTGTCCTATTTGTTTACATCCACTTGGTTTTAGTTCCTCGCTCTTTTTCTCCGTAGAGCCTTCACCCCCTGGTTTCGTTTGAGCTGCCTTTCATGCCAGCAGACTCTGGCCACTTAATTGTTCATCGGGGATAGGCGAGGTTGAGCCGGGCTGAGATGCGTTTCCTCTTGTTGTGACGATTGTTCGGACTGTTCGCCACTTCACGGTCGGATGAGTTTTTCTCTCTCCGCTGCCTGTATCGCCTCGGTTGGCTCTCCCGCGCCTCCTGGGCGCAGACACATCCCAACACAGCGTTGCTTTGGCTTTCCCTTCGGCGAGAGTTTTCCTGCGCCTTTGCAGTAGATTTTTGACCACTCGAGGTTGGGTTCTTTTTTGCCATCCTCTGCCAGGGCTAGGGGTTTTGTCCCAGAGTCAGCGTTCTGTGGGCTGCCCCAGTATCGACTCCCAGTCCTTCTGGACTTTTATTTTATTTCATTCAATGTTGGCACCATATGGCAACTATGGCAACTGAATATATAACCCTATTCAGTGTCAGGCTCTAGTCTGGCATATTAAAGGGCTCCATGCTCTGGTCTGGAGAAAAGAAAAAGTGATTCTTATAGGACATAGTGGTAGAGAAGTTCAAATAACATTTAACTGCCTGTAACTTTTCCAATCTCTGATATGGCAAACAGGAAAAAAAAAAGAAGGTAAATATATCTGACAATGTTTCACACAGGGCAAACATATAATATATGACGTTGAAAGCCTAACAGGTTAGTTTGAATTAATAATACAATTACAGTGTATATAAAATCACAGTATGTTTAAGGCCCATCAGCAACATATTTGTGTTTGGTTTTGTTTCATTTTATTTGCAAATAAAGCTGAAACCCACCGCTCCTCAGAAAGCCAGCTGCTAATAAACCAGCTGACTAATAAAGGGCAGAAATAAATGTCTGAGGGGAATATTTAAAAGCACCCTGGTGACTTGGGGATGTGTGTCAGTTGGGACACATCATTTATTTAGGCATTTTCAGAAGTTGCAACTGGAGTGTGCACTTGCTCACATGAGTAGTTTGACTTGTGCACTCCCTTTGAATTCAAGTTAAGGTTACTCATGTGCATAACTCTTTTCGGGACTGGGCCCTACGGCTGTTTCCTCCTCCTGAAAAGATACTGAGGGAACTAATTTTTCTGATGATTAATCTCAAACATTGCACCTGCAGTGCTTGTTTTCACTTGAATGAGAAGAGATTGATTTATCTAGCTATCTTTCTGTCTGTCTCATTATCCATCTCCCGTAGCATCTCAGTACCTCAAAAATGATGATGAACTTATCTTCCCAATAGCCGTATGAGGCAGGGCGGAATTATCTCCACTTGCCAGATGGGGAGATCAAGGTAGGAAGCAGCAAAGTGATATGCCTGAGGTCATGTAAGAAGTTGGTGGCAGAGATAGGCAGTGCAAAGAGCTTTCTGGACACCCAGACCCATGCCATAATCCCAGTGCCATCCAGACTGCTTTTTAGATCCTCTGAAAAGGATTAATAAATCCGGCTGTTCAAATCTCAGCTCCTGTTCTTGGAGGAGCAAAACTTTGCTATGGTCCAGCATAACTGATTTCCTGCACCGCTACCTGAGCAGAGAGCTGCAAAATGCTCATCCCCTGCCAAGGGAGCTGTGCAGGGGCTGGAAGAAAGAATCGGCTTCTCTTATTCTTTAAGAATAAGAAAAATACCACCGTCAAAGCTAAGATAAAAAGTAGACATCTCTTGAGGTGACCATCCCTGGTCACCGGCAGCTCAGAGCTCTAGTCATGCTGGAGCAGCAGGGGGGAAGCTGAGCACAGGGGGCCGCTCGGAGGGACCCCAGCTACAAGAGTGGTGAGGGCAGAGTAGCCATGCTGTGGGTTGGAGTCTTCTTTAGATGGTGGAATAGGTGAGGGGCCAGCTGAGAGAAAGATGCTGATGGACCACCAACACTTGGCCCAAGGGTAGCCCCAGTCTGGCACACAGATTGCTGGAGAATGCATTAAGTGGTCATGTCTCCAGCGGCTGGAAAGCAATCCAGTCCTGGCCACACTGTGTGGAAAGCTCTTGTGCTAACTACCCTTGACACAAGGTTTTTACATGAGTATTTCAATGTTTATGGGCGTGATTGCCTGCCAGCACTGAGGGCTTTCCCCGAAGACATGCAATTCCATCTGTCTTCCAAGGCGAACCAACAGAGAGCAGTTCCAGGCTGAGGAACATCTACCCCAACAAGTGCTCTGATGAACACCTGAGGAAACCAGAGTTTCTTGCCTGACTCCAAATCACAGCTTGAATGCAGGCTCCCCACAGTGCCTGGGGGTGACCCAGACACTAGCAATCCCTGGTTCTTCCTGTCTTGATCGTCCAGCCCCGACCTGCTGGAGTGCAGTTCTGACCTGCTCCAGAAAGGGCTGGCTTCTCAGTGATCCCACCAGGAGCATGCTTCGAGGCAGGGCATCTGGCAAACCCTCAGGCATTCCAAGGTCAGTGGAGGGGACATTTTTGTGGATATCAGTAAAGGCAGATGCAAGCTGGAGCACTGAGCCTGGGGCAGAGCCACCAGCCTGCTCACAGAGCTGTTGCCCAGACAAAGGCAGGTGACAGCAGAGCTCAGGTCTGGCAGGTGACACCACTGCAATTACAGGCTTGCCAGGATGAAATCCTACAGCAAATGGGCAAACAGCATTAATTAAATTCCAAAAGCACCAGCTTTAACTAACTTCTTTGCTGTTCTGGTGCCCAGCAGCATTTCCTCCCCAGCACCTGGAAGACCACACTGCAGTGGCCACCAGCTGATGGAGGTGGTACCATGGCTGCCCGAGTGCCTGGGCAGGACCTAGCTGGGTGCCAAGGTGGCTGCTGGGGGTGGCAGAGCCCACAGTGAAGCCAGCTTTGTCCTCCTGCCCCAGCAGCGGCCAAATCTTGGAGGATATCCCTGATGAAGTCATTTTCAGGGTGCACCAGAGGAGGAACTGGCTCACCACAGGTTAACTTTTCCAGACATGTCATCTCCATTGCTTTGAACAGGGCAACAAGCACGGAGGACCTCACCTTTCTTTTTTCTTAATGTGTATCTTAATGCTCAGTCGATGGGGCTAGTTATCTTGTCAGGGACCTGGTGTAAGTGGGGGGCTGATGGGTGACAGCAACCAGCAATAGTTCTTCACATGCTGCTTTGTAGTGTGCACCCAAGTATTACAAGCCTGAGTCCAATACAAATAAATAATTAAGCACATTTCCCAGGGCAAGAAAATGAAGACTTGAAGCTGTGGCAAGAATGAATAAATACGAGACCTCTAGACCTGCAGCGCACACACGCAGCGTGTGACTGACAGAGGGTTTCTTGCAGCCATCACATCAAAAGACTGCAGAAACCTCTGCGCTGGCTGTCACCGAGAGGCGAGGTTTTGGACCCCCCAGACCTGCTGAAGAAGGGGACCCAACATGCCAGGAAGGGGCTGAAACACAAGCCGTGGGACTCGGTGATTTGAGCACCCCTAGGAAACTGCTGTGCTTCAGACAACGCCATCAATTTTAGCATGTTGGTCTTTGAGTGTAGAGAAAGATAAAGGCCTTCATTTCCCCAGCCTCACAGATGGGCAGTGTGGGAGCCTCCAGCCAGGACCCCAAGGGGGAAGAAAGATATCACCTATGTCCCCACCGTGCTCCTGACTCCCTCCAGAGCTGGCTCTCCTATCATCTCTCACCCCAGCCCACCCGCTTGTCCTGTCCCACTCCAAACAGGACTCAGGGCACCCTTACTTCCTCAGAAACATTGGTGCAAGTCTTAAGAAAGGAGGGAGCTCTAATCCCTGACACTAAAGATCCTCCCATCATGTAGACTGCCATGCTGGGATGCCCAGTTCCCAGGACCTCTCCTTGGCACATGGGACTCTTGGTAGGTGCGCTGGGAAAGTAGATCAGCATAAAAGCCATCCTTTTCCAGAGCATGCCTGGGATGCCTCCTAAATGTGTTTGTAATATGTGAAATAGAGTGGGGATACCTGGGGGCAGCAAGAAAGCTCTACACACACCTGTATGAAGTGTGCTCAGCTTGCTGCTAGAAAGGGGCCAAAGTTAGGCTCCCCAAATCTTCACCCATTTGCCTAGTCAGGCTTTTTGGGGCCAGCTGGTGTCTCTGCAGAGGTTTCTTCATTTGGAGGAATGTCATCTTTGGACTGAGGTCTGCATCTTGCAGCAGGACAATGCAGCACAAAGTGCTCACAAGGCACCACTCAGGTCTACACATTTGCCAGCAGCTTCATCATGGGACTATTGTAAAACAGACAGCTGGTATCACCGTTTGAGTTTGCATTTTGGCCTGTTCTTTTCCGAGAAACTGAGTTTTTCCTCTTCTCTCCCTGCAGGCTGGTTTAAACATACCTTTTATATAATCTCCTTTGGGGATGTTGGTTTCTTTTCAGTTTTGTAAATAACTTTTCTCACGTTCCAGGGGAAAAGAAGTGCATCCCAGTGTTCCCTGCATCCCTCAGTAGATGCTCCACTGCCACCTGCACTACCATCATGGTTGTTTGGGGGAGGGACAGATAACATTTTGCTAGTGCCAGTTGTTTTTATGAAAAAATCCTTAAAAAGGTCATTCTTGACAAAAGAAAAAACAACTGCACTTAATTTCCCTCGGTACACATACAATTCCTCTGTTCATATGCTCAACTGGTTTGGGTTTTCCCCATTCAATTCCTAGTAGCCCTTGTGCCTTTTCTCTCCCTTTTCTTGATTCGTCTCATATTTCCTCACTCCTTACGTTTTATTCAGCCTTCTTGACTCCGTCCCAGCCCTTCCCTTCTCTTCTACAGCCTGGCTCCTCCCTAGACTTTCCCGCTTTACTCCTTCCTGGCATTTCAGAGTCTTCTCAAAAGAAACAAGCTCTCAGTAAGACACCACCAACTTAGAGTGGACAATGACACAGAGTCTTCACTTCTAGAAAGGGCAGGACCATGCTTTAGATATCCATGAGCCTTGGAGCACATGTTACTGAACGGGCTATACGTAGTGCATGACTGTGCCCCATCTCTGCCTTAGTTATTTCTCTGTTCTTTGCCTGAATTCACAAGCGTTCACACAGTGAAGAACATTAATTTCCTTCAAGGATTACACTTCAATAACTTCAAAATTGTCCCCCGGATCTCCTGGAGGAGATTTCTTGGAGGTAACTACCTCCAAAAGATGCAAGTCTGCAACCCGTCAGTGAAAGAGCTACTGCAAAATTGCTTTGCTAGAGTGAGCATCTCATCCTCTTGTCCATGACACATGGACGACGCTGTGCAGAAGTGTCTGGAACACCAGGTTTGCTAGACCAGAGACCGTCAGAAGAGATAAAGATGAGGAGGGAGCCCTTCTTGTGATACAGAGACAATTAGAAACTGGAAGCATGATATGCAAGGAATATCTCTGCTTCTCATTCTCTCCTTTCCCATGTGAGTTCATCCACGCCACAAACTCTGGAAGATTAGACTGAATGGTAATGAATCCAAGCCATTCCTTGCACCATAAGCTGCACAAGAGAGAGCTGTGTCTTTGCCTGTACAGTCCTATCCGGTCCTCCTTCAGTTTATTCAAGTTTTGACAAGTAAAAGCTGGTATTTCTGGTGCCGTATCTATCCAAAGTGGCTGGTACCTTGTTTGAAATAAGGGGTTGTACCTGTTTGTCCCCAGGAGTGAGGAAACTGGGCCAGAGGAAACTCATCCAGGCAGAATTAAAGAGCAGTGGCCAGCTGGAAATTGGGCTCTTCAGGTTAGAAGTGAGGCTGACAACCTTCCCCAAATGCACACATGCAAACCAATTCTTGTCATGGAGGGGTAGGAAAGCCCTTGTCTGGTGGATTTGTGTTAAGTACTCCAAAATATGTGTCTTGACAGTAGGACAAGTGCAAGATGAAATAGTGAGAAACTGATGAGGTTAAATTCAAGTAAGAAATTGTTTTATCTAGAAATTTGAGATATAAATAAAAAATTATTTTTCCTGTCAGAATACCAAATAAGATGATGCCAACCAGTAAGATGAGATCTCACAGAGCTGATAGCTGTTCTAGGCACTGATAAGTAGTCTACATCTATACAGAACATGAGACACATTTCCTTAGAAAGTTGACATCAGTTTCTGGAACTACTGTATTTGAGCCCTGAGAAAGTTAAAAGGAACACCTAGATAGAAATTAGCCCTACCTAAATATTAGTGCTGGAGAGTGGTACAGCAATATCACATATGTCCACCAATGTCAATCACAGGCTATGCCTAGGCTTTAGGTAAGAGGATGCAGAACCTTAGGGCTTCCATTGTAAGAACCTCTGTCTGACATTATTCAGTCTCTAGGACCCACAGCTTTTCTTTGTGGAAGAACCCACGTCTTGTGAAGCTAGGAATTTCCCTGTGTCCAAGCTGCTTCTGATCTGAATAATCTTGGGTTTGCTACAGAAGCGGCAGAAGAGGTGGCTGTTGAGAGGTAAGTTATGATGCCAGGTCTCAGAGGCACAACAAGCAGAACTGAAGTCGAGAAATTCCATTCTTATCGATTTCTGTGAGGTCTCAAGAAAGGATTTTCATGCAGAAGGATTGTGTCCATCAGGGAGCTTGGATCCCTCCTATCCTGGAGCAGAGCTGGAGGGACTTTGTGTTTTCCTTCACAGAAGTAAAGGGTTTTTTTCAGATCTTTCCCCTCTGTAGGAGAAAGAAACGGGAAAAACACTCTAAAAAAGAGAAAACTTCACCTGTGTATTCTAGGTATAATTCATTCATCATCCAAAATGTAAAACTGAAGAGGAGCTGCTAGAGCTGCTGGTGCATTTGTAGACAAAAGAGAAAGCTGTTCATGTTAATATGGACAATAATGTCCATAAAGTGTCACTTAAAAAAAATCTGCTGATTTGTTTTTAATTTGAGCAAGAAAAACTGCCAATATTAGATGAGTTGCCTTGACTTGGTAATCAAGTTTTACACACAGAACTAATCTCTTTGTATTTTTCTTCAAAATCTAACTTTTCCAGGAATCATCCATTCTCAAAAAGTCTAAGATAACCCCTACTTTCTGGCTGAAGCATCTCTTAGAATTGCCTTCAGTAGAAGAGAACCATGAAAGAGTCTGTCAAAACAAAAGAGCATAGATTTTTCTGAGGTGTGTTTTAAATTAACTCCACGTGTCCCACTGGGGTTGATGAATTTCTTGTATCCAGATTTATGGAAGTAAAATTTAAAGCATGGCAAATAGCAAGACTCTTGTGGAAGAAACTGTTGTAGTCAGAAATCTTAATTGGACAACTAGGCAATGAGAAAAACTCTTTCTTGCAACCGTGTGAAGATCTTGGGTTAATTTCTCCCTTGGGAGCATCAAGAGTAACTTCACTTAAATCCCTGAAAATTTTCTGGTATAAAACGAGTCTTGGAAAGAAGAGAGTAGAAAACTTACAGCATTTAGGAGAGTGATACGAATGTCACAACATGTGACACTTTTCCCTGCAGTGCCTGTGGAACTGGAAGAGACTGTACACCACCTAAAAGGTGTTCTGGATACCTTCTGGAGACGTTCCCATATGGGTTATGCGAACAGGACCTTCCATGCAAGGTGACTTATACAGAGTCTAAAAAGCCTGAAAGTGTTGCTGTAAATGGTAACTCCTGGTGAAGATTTGAAGCACATCTCAGAATAACCCTAGTGGCTCCAGACCACACTGCTGTATGCAGTGCTCCATCTACGCACAAGTTATATCCCAGGTACCACCAAACTTTAGCTAGACACTTTTCTTCCTTCAGTCATCCAGTAAGTAAACCACCAGCAGGACAGTTCTGCCATGAAATCGTACAATCACTCCTCGCTTGCAGCTTTTGACAACTGGAAGGGTCTGGAAAGCAATTCTCCTTGTGTGTTCCATGTGCTTAGAAGTCAATCCTCCTAATGTCTTGCACAGTCAAGACAAGATCTTGATCTCTATGGGGAAGGTACTGTCCATGCAGACACCAACTTCTTGCTGAGAGCCCTGCTAAGGAAGTGTAACCTACCTGCCTTCCTGAACACAGCCATGAAAAATCGGCTTCCTGTCAAGGTAAACAAATATTTTATTAAAATCAGTTGTCATACAGAACTAAATCCTGAAGCTGTGGAGTATAAAAGAGGCTTTCAAACCGACTTTCCTTGAACCGTGGCAGACTAATTCTTGTTGCCATTGCTGAAGCTCATTAGGAAATCATTTGAAGGACTCAAGGTTAAGAATCTGTGTTTTCATCTGGACACATAGGTGACACACAGCTATTTGTCTTTTGCCTTTTTATCATCATGTTCAAATGAATCAAGGAGTCTGTTCAGTTTCATGAGGGCAGGGCTTTTTTAGGTGCATCCAGGGTAGTTTACGGGCTTTTCAGGAGAGATAGAAGACCCTTCCTGAAGAAAAGCAGCCAGAGTTGGTGATATTATTTGTTATTTCTATCAGAGCAATATTTCAGGAATCCCCTGAAATTAGACAGCCCATAATGTTTAACTTTCGTACCAACACGTAATACAAAACAAGAGCTCTGCCCTTAATACTTGAAGAAAGACAACAGGTAGATAAAATAAGGAGATCAGTCTGAAGGATGGAGGAGGAGAAAAAGGAAAAAAAAAAGATTCTAAGCAAAAGGGAAGTAAAGTCCACAGTGAATAAAGAATATACATTCTCTAAATATAAAACAGAGTCCTGCACACCCTTCAGAGAAGATAAGCCAGGAATCTCTCAAAGACAAAACTGGCGTAAATCTTGAGTTCTCCCTGGGAACTTTGGGTCAGAAGATGGCCAGCTCCAAGATGTTCCGCCAGAGCATTGCACTTCATGGAGGAGCTGTGGAGTAACATGTGGAGTAACACGCACCAGAACAGGTAGCAATGGCCATAGCCACCCCACCGGTGCTGTGCTACCAGGTCTGTGTCTCTG
This sequence comes from Buceros rhinoceros silvestris, assembly GCF_000710305.1. Lineage (NCBI taxonomy): Eukaryota > Metazoa > Chordata > Aves > Bucerotiformes > Bucerotidae > Buceros > Buceros rhinoceros. The sequence continues at coordinate 65,714 of NW_010428764.1, read as the reverse complement.
TCTGGAGCAGAAACATGATTGAAGTTAAGCCATGAAATACATGTCTGTTCCTAGAGGCTGGGGAACCTCTTCCACCACAGAGACTTTGCGAAGTCGATGAGTGGTGATTGACTGCTCGTGCTTACCGTGCATCCCTCCCAGTGTCCCAGCCTCTGGCTCTCACTAAGGAGAGAGCAGCTCTCACTTATTCCACATGGGATACTCCAGAGCTTTTCCCCAGTACTTTTTAAATCCTCCACAATGCAGCAGCTCTGGGCAGAAAGAAACAGACTGACAAAATCCCCCTCAAGGAGAATGCCCCTTATGGAGAGAAGATGCAACTTTCTCATTCCTTACAGGCTCTGGGTGGAAAAGAGAGACAGATCTTCTTGTCTGTCCCTCTTTTCACCTGGAAGACAGCAGACAGGTAAGCTTCCTGAGAGCTTAACGATTGACTGTACAGGAGAAGCAAAAATACAGGGAAAACAGGAGAGTCACTCATTTTGGGGAGGTGAGGCAACCTGAAACCAGGATCTACCCTGTGCACTATGCCATGCTATTGTAAGAGAAAGCTTCAAAACCACAAACCTCCCTGAGTTCACATCTTTCCCAACTGTTCCTGCTGCTCCTAAATGTCCCAGCACAAGGTGGCTCAGCCCGGAAGAACCTCAGCTGTCATCCTTCAACACGCTGCTCTGAAACATCCTGGCTGTGTTCAGCACCACCGGGTTATTTCTCAGTCTAGTTTCAAGCAGCTACTAGAGCCCTGACATTCATTCTACAAAAAGGCTTGTTAAATGAAGAGATGACATTAGTCACCCTGAAAAGCGAGCATAACTGGGGAAACTGTGTCTGGTGGGAATGAAGGCCAGTAATCCAGGTAACCTGGGACCAGCTGCTGTGCTGTAGTCCTCCTCTCACCTGGGCCAGTGTAATCGAGGGCTTTGAAAAGGAGAAAGAAAATCTTGATTTTGGTGTGGCATGCCACCAACGACCTTTCAATGCAAAGTTTCATGATAGCCCATACCATGGAAATATGAAGGTCATAACAACTAATAATAAAAGCAATGTATGTCTGCAGCTCGGTACCTATGTCAGGTTAAGTAATGTGGTGCAGCAGATCAGAAGGTGGACAAGGAATGAGGATGTCAGGTTTCTAGTCCTGTTTCTGCCAAATCTTGTCTCTACTCCTTGTTAATTTGAGTTGTGGGTGAAGGTACTTCTTCACCCTGGTAAAGAGCTTTGGCAAGTTCAGGTTGCTCTTCTGAAAAACACAGTCAAAGGCTGTGTAAGAAAGATGACTCAGGCTCAGAAAATACCCAACATCTTGAAATTCCTTTTATGGTCTTACTTGGTCATGCAAAGTGAAGCCTCTGAAAACCAAAGAAAAATTAGCCAAAGAAAAATTACCCCAAGAAAACCAACCTTGCACCTTCCCGCTCCCTGGTATTCGGGCATCATTACCGTCCTCCCAGGCTGCTCCATTTCCTGGTGACCATGAGCCTCTCTCATCCGGCATGGGTGTAAGGCATGGCTGGGAGGACTCTGGGACACGCAGTGGCTTAAGTCCAAGCCCGTTCCAGATAGGTGAGTGTTAAAGCACAAGCTGCATGTTAGGGTTTAATTATGCGTGGGAAGCTTCTTTAGGAAAGGCATGGTCACAGACCATGCTGAGGGCTGGCAACACCACCTGCCCTGGAATTAAGCCCAGGGGAATGGAAGGAGGAAATACTCAAAACCACAAGATCTACCAGACCTAGACAGCTCAGTTTTATATTCTGAGATTCGGTGGTAATGGGAGAATTAGGAGGGAAGAGCACACAGTTTATATTGATAACCAAAGCCTCATGGAAGGCAGAGCTCCCCCCTATCTTTAGCTGTGTAGGCACACAGCACCTAGAGGCTCGTACAGGGTGCTTGGGTGCTCTCTTTGCATCCATCAGTCATAACTTTCACAGATTAGGAATGAGACTTCTTCCTCTTCCAGAACAGCCAGGAGTGTCTTGCTGGATGAAATGGGGTATGTTTTGCAGTTTGCTTCATGTGCCACAACAGGAAGAGCCACAGGCTGGGGGCACGACCACACCATCCTGCTGCTGGCTGATGCAGCTGAGGACAGCAGAAACCCCTAACTCAACTAAAAGCGATGGGAGAGTATTCACTACTCACCCAGATATAGCTTACATAGTGAGAGAAGTTGAGACAAGTCTCCATCTCCTTCGGTATCAGCAAACAGGCTTTTAATCACTCTTTTGTGTCCCCAAATAATATTTTCTAATAATTCACCGTCCCTGTGGAGGTTAGAAAAGATGGCTGTGTGGTTAAGACCTGCCCACAGCAAGGCCGAAGGTGGGCAGGTTGTCTAATCGCTGCCCATTCTCAACCTGTGAAAATGAAGAAGCAATACTCCTTCATCACCTGCGAGTGGTGATGGGAATAAGAGCTCTGGGGGAAGAGCTGCTCCTCTAACACAGCTCAGAACGGACAACAATAGTAATGAAATTCAAAGGCAAACCAGATCAGCTCAAGATATACTGGTCACCTGGACACACTTTGCACAGTGCTTAACCTTCATTTCCCCACTCCCCATGAGCACCGGTGACACACTGAAAACGACACCCTGATCCCTGCTCAACAGAAAATGGCCAGCTGATCTTATTTTCGGTGTATGTGGCCCTTGGCATAGGTCTGAGCAGTGGCAGCCTGGCGCCGCTCCTGTGTTAGTGTGATGCCGATGCACAGGATCCCGATCGCAGGAATTAGCAGAACCAATTATCTGACGCGGTCAGATAAATCCAGCCCTGCTGAGCGCCAAGGCTTTCTGAACTCTCACCTTTTGCTCATGTCACATTTAATATGACAGGGAATATTTTTTCTTTACCATTTGAGAAACATTGCCATATCGAAATCTTTTTCTTTCTTCCTTTAATAATGTCCGTGTCACCTCAAGGGTTGTTATAATTCCTTATTGGCTGCTCCTCTAGAATTTGCTTTAAGAAAACTTCAGCTAGTTTTGAATGCAGCTGCAAGGTTAACTAGAAATAGAAAATGTCACGAACATGCTGGATAGATATCCCTTCTGCTTCCCTGCCACTAAGCCAGCTTTTCATAAAGTTTGAAACTGATATTAATATTTAACTTTTAACTCACAAGATCTTTCATGGTCTCAGCTCTGCTTAATTAGCTGACATTTAGCTCCCTCTATTCCACGGCACACACCTAGGAGTCCTTGGGTACCGGTTTATTAACATTCCCCAAAGTAGACTGGAGCAGGCGGTTACCAGAACCTTTATCAATTGCTCCCGAAGGCGATGGAATTTATTGCTGAATGCCATTAAACCAGCTAGGTCTGTAAATATGGTTAAAGGCATGAAGACACCCTTGTTTTCCAAAGCTGCACGCTCAGTTTAAATGAGCTTTGTGAATTGGTCTCTCTCTTTCTTTTACTCTTTCACACGCAGCCTTGTTGAGGCACTCCTAAAGAAAGACTCTGTATTAACCTATATTGCATTAAGCACAGTTCTGCGGTTAATCGATGCTCTTACAGTTGCTACAGCACTGCTCTGGAGTAGACACAGCTGCGTGGAAGTGGCCGAGTGTAGCAACTTCACCTTGCATTTATTTGCTATCCTTTCACACTCTTCCCTTCCTAAAAGCTTTCCTCCTTTTCACCCAGCCTCAGAAATGCCCTGCTCAGACAATGTAATGTACATGCTGGGTTTACACGTACACTGTGCCCACAGTGTTCTCCTCTTGCTCCCTTCCCTACCCTTGGCTGGTCTCCTATTGCCACCTTCTCCCTTCCAGTGGCACCGGTGCTCCTGCCCAGTGGGTAGGTCCAAAAGACCAGTTCTCACAATAACCATGTCCATCCCAGCACTACAAGTAAGGACAATTTTCAGAGACCGACGTAATTTAAGATCACTCACAACCCCATAACCACAATACTAATTACCTACTTAAGCCTCCAGAACAAAGTATGCTGTACTTGGATGTGTACACCATAATTACGAGGTATTCCTCACTGCTCCCACTGTAAAACCCATTAATAGTATTTCATTTAATATGTATCTGGCTCTCCTAATTTCTGGAAAACTCAATATGCATTAGGAACACCACACGAGTTAATATTTTGCTCATACAACTCTACCACGCTTGCTCTTTATGTCAATGAAACAGTGACAAGCCATACGCATTTTCTGAAAACTGTGTTTTGATGAAGCTATCACAGTATGAGCAAATGTCAGAACACAAAGACAAATATGAATAGAAAATATGACTAGTTAGTGAACAACCTTGTTTTAGGGCTTTTCTTAGTAAATAAAGTGTTGATCTTGCCTGTTCAGGATCTTGCTTCATCCATTTTTGGTTCCTCAGTGAAATTAATTTAGTGACCTGAACTCTCTCAGCGTAAGCCACATTTAAAATAATACCTGTCACCACAAAACTGCTCTTTGTCTGTTTTATTGTGGAAAATGAAATAAAATGTTTTAGACAAAATGTATTAACAGTCTTCACAAACCGAGGACCCCCAGTCTCCCCAGATCAAATGTAACAGCTCCATCCCAAGACAACAGACTAAAGCTACTTGCTCTGGGCACGGATCTGGTCCTCTTTTCCTAGAAACGGCCTTTACATTTCTGTCGCATTGATAAAAGGCTCGATCATGCCTTCGGTTACATTTCTGACTTCATCAGAGGAGGGTAGGATAAATAAGGAAGAAAAGAAAGGGTCTGAAGTCAGAAGATATTTCTCTGACTTTCCATAAAGGTTTTGAGACGCTCATCTCTTGGAGGGAACTGAGGAGACCTGCTGAGGATAGCTACGTCAATATCTGGGTAGATGGGATCCCAATCAGTTCACCTCGTATTGTATCATATATCATATCATATCATATCATATCATATCCCATATCACCTAACCTGCTAACTCACAGAATCCTTTTTCAGATAGAGCACTTCTTGCTGAACACAGGATGAGTTTGGCTTCACAAAGGACCTCACAAATTTTAAGTTTGCTTCTCAATATCTGCTTCAATAAAGTGACAGTGGGACAATCTGAGTGTTTACCCCAAAGATAAACACTCCAGGTGGTGACAGTACGTGTCAGATGTGGTCCACTACAGCACTGCTCCAGTTGCACCCACGTTACATCAGGGTAAGACGGGGATGAATCTGGCCCGTATCTTATCAGTGATGCAAAAAGGAACACATACGAAAATCCTCTGGTAGTTTTTCACTGTGAAATTCAAAGACAGAATGTAAATGTGCAAATTATAGCTTAAAGAAAGACTTTCTTTCTGAGAGCTGTATATCAATACTATCATCTCCTAGTGTTTTCTCAGCATAAACCACTCTAACCTCAGAGGTTGAATGCACACATCGAGCACGGTGCTAGAGGAATTGATGCTCAGTAAAACAACCCGGCCAGGTAGTCAGGAGCTCTTTTATATCATGATTGTGATCAATTTTGAGGGCATATCAAATAAAGTACAAGACAGCATTAAAATTTTAAAAAGAGAAGAAAACTAACACACCCGCCTGAAATAATGTACCAGTCACTGTTACAGAAAGCACATAAGTTCCCTCTAATTATTAAAAAAAAAAAGAAAAAAAAAAGGAAATAACCCCACAAATTACTCTCTGTTGCCATGTTGGTTTGTTTATCTGGATCTGTTGGTAATGGTCAGTCACTTGCACTATGCTGCTCTCCTGGATAATCAATTTTCTTTGTTGCTTTTCTGGGTTTTTCATGTCGAATGATAAAAAGAGGATGCTGGAGAGAGGGAAAGTATTTTTAAATTTAGGTAAAAAAGGGATATGATTAAAAACAATCTGAAGATTAGCGAGGCTTTGCAACAGCTCCACAGCTTCCCAGCACTTGTGTTCCTTTTATGAGACCTGATAGTATGTGGGTTTTAAACATACTTCGGGCCAAATCTATCTTTTGCGTACAGTCAAAAATCAACAGATTTCACAGAACGGAAATGGGAGAAGAATCTAAGCCTTTCCCACTAGTTTGATAAGCACATGTATTAGTTTTATATGTTAAGAAATGTTTTCCTGCTCTCGGACTTTAAACAGAGGCAGTTGACTGCAGGTTTTGCATATGAGGTGACCCGTACTGAGACCCCATCTCAGCACAATTTGGCCAATTGGAGGCACAATGAAGTAGAAAGAGAGTTCAAGTATTTGAAAGTTTCTTTAAAAATCGGTGTTTACATACATATGAAAGAAGGTGTTGTATTGGATTAAGTGTGAAGAAAGTCTTCCTTAAATACCGAAGGCGTCTCCATTTTACACAGTATAGCTGCTCCACGACACTCAAATTATAACTTTGACGAACTATTCTGCAAAATTGCTCTGTCTGTAGGATATGGCCGAAAATATTCCAGCCCGAGCAAATTGTTAAGAGCCTTTCTAAAAACATTAAACCAGAGAACAAATCCTCGCGTAACAGATTTAGGGGACCAGATGTTAAACTGTTGTAAATCAGTATTGCTCTAATGGCTTCTGTAAAGCTCCAACAACTTACACCCACTGAGGGATGGACTGTGTTACCGCTGAAATATTTAACTTTACAAATAGTGTAAAACTCTATAAACAAACTTTACAATTAGGCGACATATTTTAACAGATTTTTAAGTAGTGTGGTTTATTTTTTCCACAATACAATTCATCGTTTTATATTCTTCAGTGGTTACTCAATCTGCAGAAAAGGTGACATATATAATTTTCTATTTTTTTGTTTCTGTAAAGCCTACTTTTTGTCTAAATATTTTACTGCTTTGTATAAACTACCCTTGTCACCTTAAAACCACGGTTAAGTAGTTAAAGTCTTTTTAAAGAGTGCTTTCACAGAGTACTGGAGCCCGAAGCAGATAGTGTTCCACTTTATCTTCTGGGGACACAGTGATAACCTGAACAGAGTCCCCACTTCGGGTGAGATTTATGACCAAATATTTTATACCAATTGATAAATATTTTGAACCAAAAAAATCCCCGGTGATGAAAGGCATAACCCCCTGTTGGGAATATTTTGATGGTTTTTTGCCATTTCTTCAAGCAAGAAAGCTTTAATTTAAAAAAGTTATTACACTAGCGGTGCTCAGATGGAGTGAACATTTATATTTGGATCAGTAGGACTCTGATAGGGAAATTTTAAAGGAATAGCTTGCTTTAAGGAAACTACACACATTCCTCTAAGTTATTTCACCTTTAAAAGGAGAAATATTCAGGAAGTTTCCTGTCGCCATCTCAACAGCAGCAACAGAAACGTAGCAGCAATTAGCTATAAACTCTAAACTCTTCTCTGGTACAGAAATACAGACAAATTGATCATCTGTTAAAACAAACACAAGAACTTTAAAAAGTGAGAGGTTTATTGAAACTATCTTAGTTCTCTTTTCCTGCTGGAGCAGGAGGCTCAGCTTTTACAGACTCTAACGCTGTTACAATCAATCAGATGCTGATTTTGCGAACATTGGCACGACTGAGATGAAGACCTTGGGGTAAACAAAAACCTGAACACAGAAATAAGATCAAACAGTCAATTCCTCATTAAACTTCACATTCTCAGCAAAACCTCGGCACATTCATTTCAAAATACTTTAACAGAAAATCACTTAAAAAAACCCCAAAACAACCTAGGGAATGCAGGCAAATTTAAAGTGAAAAGTAGAAAATATAGGAGACACTACAATGGCAAGAAATGATTATACCAGGAAAAGAAATTGGTGTTTTCAGCTTACTATACCCTGTAAAACGAGGAGCTGATCTCTCCTATAACCCTGCATGAGCGGCAGCCTCTGCCCAGGAGCCAGAAAGGAAAAGTTGCCTGTGATTTACTGATGTCCTGAACAGTAACACTTTGCTAAAAGTACCTATTTCTTTATTTAAAAAAAATACATTTTTCAAACTAGAAAAAGAGGAGTTTTCTTCTTGAAGCACTTCCACCACTGAAAGAGTAAGGTGAAAATTAAAGCACATTAAACTACTTCTGTGCAATAAATCAGAAAGGAGGAACAGCGTGCGGCATAACCATGCCATGCTGACAGCGAGTCAGGCTTTTTTAGACGCGATCTTTGAAACAGAGCAAGAAGGATTCTTTAGAAATACAGTAAAGCAATCTACTCTCAACTCCTGTCCTCAAACAAGTTAAATAATTCAGGGTCCGACTCTTGCCGTACAGGGCTCAGACACGACCTGTGCATCCCCATGCGAGGTGGCATTTTCGCAGAGCCCTGAAAACTCCCGCTCGTTTTAACTGAAAGATTATCCCACAATGCCAGGGTGTCTAATGATTTTCACATCATAAAAATGCAGTTTATGGAGCAATATATACTAGAAGCTCAAGTCAGGAAGTGCCCAATCTCTCACGGTGAGCCTGCTGCTGCCCAGGTGGGTTTCACATCTGGCTTTGGGCACTTGCTGGTGCTCCTGTGGATGGGGTTGGCCATGGAGAACAGAGCCCAGCACAGTGCACCCTAAGAAAAATCTAACAACACCAGTAAACACAGAAAATACCCCATCGCTCTCTCCAGAGGGGCTCACATTAGTGTTTAAATTAACTTTCCCTTGTTTTCCCAGTATAATCTTATTGCTGCTGCTAAAATATCTGAGTTTTTAAATCAAACTTGGTGTTTTAAAACAAGGAGTGTCATGGCTCAGTTCTTTAATAAACCCCACTGATACATATCCTTCAAACCCTGGCAGCATTCGGGGAAATCTGTGCTCACAGATCCTGTTGCAGGGCAGGGGACTCAAAGGCTAATCTCTCTATACTGTTCTTTTTCCTAGTTGCACGGGGAAAAAAATGTGAGAAAATATGTAATTCCAAGGTACTGTGGCAACATTAAGCCACAGCTTCGTACCCCAATATACTGCCTTTATTAACCATAATCTTGCAGAGGATATTAAGGTAAATAGTACATGGTTTAAAGGCAGTTCAATATTCTGCATATACCCATAACAGACATTTTAGCTGCTTTTAATTGATGTAGCTGCTAGCTTTGTTAAACTCTCCAGGAGAGTAGTTCTCACTGGGAACTAGCCTCCTAGAAAGTATCAGTTTGCAAAAACACAATAGTTGGAGCGATAATTGTGCAGAAAGAGACTTCTGGATTTCTTTGCAGTTGAATAAGACTGTTTTGTTTCACTTTTGTATAAGTCAACATCGGGGGCCTAAATTATAGTCAAACTTTCCAAACAGCTAAATAAAGAAATACATGGGTTAAGTCACTTTTAAGATAAAACGGTGACTGGAAGATTTTAACAAAACAAACATTTTTATAGCTGTGGAAAAAAAAAAAAAGATGGAGGAGAAGTCCTGTTGTTGCTTAAACAGTAGCTTTCAGCACTTGTAAAAGATGTGATATTAAATTATTTTCCACTTATAAATCAACTGGCCCTGGTCTGTACATTAGCACAAGCTTTTTCTGGTTTCTGGCTTCACATAACTCCATTTAACTCCAAATGAAATGCTGCTGGCACGGCACTGAAACCCAACTATCACAACTAAAAATATGTATAAACCCAGAAAGAGCACACAGAAAACAACTGCAACCAGCAAAGAACATTGCGACGCTCTGCAATTTAGAAAAAAAATCGCTATTATTCCATTGGTCCTACTGGCAACTGCACCTCCTGTTTGGGGGGATGAAACCAGAAAGAGTAATCTGTCAAAAATTAACTTCTAGATTTTTTTAAAGCTTGTAAAAATAGTCAGGGATCTGAAGGTGTGTCTCAGCAGGTTGTGCCTGTCTGCGTAACGCCGAGACTTTTTGCGAGATCAAAGAATACATGACAGTGAACGGATCTATGCTTGTAAATACCAAACGGTTTGATCATGCTAAAAGACTTTATTGAAGTTCCCCACTTTTTAATGAAACAAGAAACATCCACCTCCAGTAGCCATAAAAAAAGGTCTGGTGTCATATTAAAAGTACTGAACGTAGGTTTTCTTCCTATAATACGGGACTTCCATTAATGTCATGTTTGTAGGCTGAGAGGAAACTGCAACCGCTATTATTGCACCACAGTGCAGTAGAAAAAGGGTTTGATCACACCAGTATTAACAAGTCCGTGATGGGCCACAAGAAATGAGCCATGTTCACATACACAGCCTTTTAAAACAGAATTAAAAGCACAATAATGAAATGAATATATCACTGACTTTTTTTTTCCTCCTGCTTTATGGTGAGATCCACAGCATCAAAATCTGCAACTGGCCCGTGGAGAGGTTTTCGATACTATTTCTGTCGCTTAGTATGATAATTCGCAACCCCCCCCAGCCCCAAATAAAAAGTTAAAAGGCCACTCCGAATGAACACATGCAGCTCTGATTAAAAAGAGCCAATAATTTACGGTAAGACGATAAGAGTGTAATATTGCTTTAATATAATGTATTAATGAAAATTGCCATTGTAAGAGAGATAAGACTTAATAATATAACTCTCATTGTGTTCTGTGAGTCGGCGGCTTTGGTAAGTTATATGTTAGCGCTGCGTGGCTGGCGTGCATCCTGACACAATTTCTAAGACTTGACGTTTCCAATGCCACCAGAGCCTGAATTTATTTTCCCTGGAAAAACCCAAGCAGGTACTTTCCTGCTCTGTCAGGTGTTACTGTGCTCCTCTGTCAGCTCCTGCCTGCTGCAGAGTTCATGGAAACGTGTTGGCATTATTTTTAAATGCAATTTAATACATTTATTTTCACCCCGCTTCATACATTCAGCTAAAAAAAAGTCTCTATGGCTTTTTTTTGTTGTTGTTCTTTAACATATTGACATTTTTTCAATGGGCAGTGGGGCAATATGGGGAATGGCAGATTAATTTTATTTTTATGCCAGTGTAGCTCAGCATCGTGCTGTAACGTTCCTGCCACTTTTGCGAGCACCTTGTATTTGCCACGATGAGGGCTTATACTTCTGTTCATTACATGGCAGCTTGTTTATCTGTGTTAATTGCCAGGAAGAAAACTAAACTTCTCTCCTCTCTGTGGAGCACTATTTATAGTTAGGAAGAGCAGCCCTGCAGATATGCAGGGGGGTATTTGTGTGACGGAAGCTAACATGCGGTTACAGCAATCTCTTCTGCCAGAAGTGAGGAAATTATTTTGTTGAGGTAAGAAGGCGGGATGAGCACATAGCTGGGTTTTGAACCCAAAATGTGATTTCAAAGAGAAAAAAAATTGCTTTTGAGTTGATCCATGAAAAAAAGGGTATTTTTGACAGCATGGGCTTTGATACCAATATTTTGCCTGCACCCTTGGCAAATATTTTTGTATTATTACTGAAGAGGTACAAAACTACAATTTATTCTCCAAAAGTGTTAGAGGCTGCTATGAGTGGAGCCAAGGAGGAGAGGGGATTTATCCCAATTTCTTCTCCTCTGAGAAAATGTCTCTGGAATATAATGATTTTTTTTCACGTTATCCCACATACCCTTCTGGGTTTAGTTTCTGAAATGCCCAGAAAGATTTTCGGAACAAGTCCCGCGACCAGAAATCCTGCTGTCTATTTTGGAGGAAGTATGTTGTTTTCAAAACAATTTGTTACTCAGTGTGTTTTGCTTTTCTGGCTTGACAGAGTTGCTCTGTCATGGCAGATATGACACACAGGAAATATTCATTAAAAAACTGAACCTGTTCTGGAAAGTTTACGTTTTGGAAATTATTTGTCTGCACAGGTTATAGTGAGAACTTTGTGTTACAGATGGAGTCCTTCGGTGCTCTGGACTATGCTTTTTCAACAAGTATTAAAAATACACTGATGCTTTAAAGTACACAAACTTATTTCTATGAACTTCTAGTGAGTCACCGTTCACCAGCTTCTAGTGCTTTTTATGGGCTCTGTTTCTTACACCCCGAATAATGCTCACAGCCTTTAAATCTCAAAAACACACACCAATGTTTACAAGAGTTGATTGTGAGATCAATATTTTCATGCATATTCTATCACTAAAGGCAGCACATTGAGGAAGGATAATCCACCTTCATTTAAAATTTCATAATACTTAGTGCCTTAAGTGATGTGCCTTTTAGATTCAGAAATGAATATAAAAGTTAAAAAAGAAAACAACACTGAAAATGAGGGAAACAAACAGGGGAACGGAGGAAGATTTTAAATAAGCTATAATTGATTTTTGGAAGCACTTTCTTACTCTGTCAGGATTGGAAAGAATCCTTACTCCCTTGAAATTATATATTTTACAAAGAAAGAAAACATTTATAATTTACATCCCCCCCCAGCAGGTGATGGCAGTGGGCTGGCCAGCCCCTCTAAGGATAAGTCTTGTCTGATGGCAGCGAAGAGTTCATCTCAACATGAACGGCACATTTCTAAACCTGCACTCTCATGGCTCACAGTTCAGCTTAGTGGCCGTAATTAGCAATTAAACGGGAGAAACAAATCCCTGTATTTTGTTGCAAGAGGGTTAGTTTCATTTCTGACTTGAAAATGACAGCGCAGGCACCTAAGGAGCAAAAAACCATGTAACACCAGGAGGAAAACACACCACGTTAGCTGGGATGCTCAAATTATGCTGCATTAATATGCACGAAAGAATTAAGAGAATTAAAAGCCTTTTTTTAAAAAGGGATGTTTTTTAAAAAGTCATGTAGTGTCATTGCTTATTCAACAACAGCCCAATTCTCCACCAAAGCAGTACACTGGGTTTGAAAAAAAGCCCAACCCCACACACCGCTGTAGAGAGAGCACATGTTACATCAGACACAGTACCTGATTTTTCACTGCACAGCTTGTCAGATAGATAGTCTGCCTCTTGGGCGATAAGTGAGAATATTTCATCTTCATACTCTTCTATGATACTTCCCCACTGCAAGGATGAAAAAAAGGAGGATACTCGTACCATGCCTTTTTTTTTTTTTTTAATAGCTAGAAATAAGCAAGGCAGCTGCAGTGTGGCAGCGAGGAGCCCTCGGCTTGCTCTGCTCTCCCTGCCCTACGCAGTGCGGGGATGAATGGGAGCTGCTCGGGAATTAATGCTACCAAATATTACTTAAACTTTATGTCCAGCCTCACTGTTGTTTGAAACTCACATTCATGGGCTGGGGGGAAACCCTCTCCAAAAGGCATTTCACTTGATTAGGGACCCCACCCCCCTTTCAGCATGGACTCAGGGAGGAGGCACTTGAAATTCAAATAAAACAAGCCCATTTTGTATTCTGATATTAGTGGTCATGATGTGCAATAAATACAGCTCCCTGACCATGCAGATGCAGCTCTGATTTCACTACAGATAGAGCAGTCCACAGCAATGACCTGCTGAGCCCACCCCCAGCCCCAGTATTTAGGGTCCTCCTGGTAATTCACCATGGTGCCACAAAATGGGTCTCTGATCCCCTGGGACGTGTGGAGGGGGTGCACCATGCAGCCCGGCATGGGCACCCTTTAGGAAGCCTGGGTGCATGTTAAAGAGGGAATTCCCGTCCTCAAAACCCAGACTTCAACTCATAAACAAGGGGAAGTCTTTTAACATGGGTGGAGAAAGAAAACCTGCTTGCTGGAAGTCGTGCTCAGTCCGCACACACAAATAGGCTCATTGCTAAAAAAATCAAACCAGTATCTGCCAGGACATGCAGTAAGCTGGCGGTGACGGAGGCAGAGCTGCTGTCTGTGGCCAGGGGCCGGCAGCTCCCGGCCCCCCGCCCGT
>NW_010428764.1:41983-52053 GCF_000710305.1 Buceros rhinoceros silvestris | reverse complement strand
GCGGGCGGTGACGGAGGCAGAGCTGCTGTCGGTGGCCAGGGGCCGGCAGCTCCAGCCCTCCGACCGTACACGCTGGCTCGCTCGCCTGCCTCTTTGGAGTCCCCAGCTGCTCGAAAGGCCACGGCCAGCACGACCCTGTGGCTCTTTTTTTGGGGTTGTTTTTTTTCTTCCCTATGCTTTTCACAAAAGAAAAAAAAAAAAACCACCCCCAAAAGCATTAAGAAAAAAAAAATGTTTGAAGAAGGAACTGGCACGAAGCCAGGCAGAGCACTTCAGTTTTTAGCAGAATTAGCTGAGAAAAATTCATCCCTATGCCACAAGGCCTAAGAAAAGAAGAGATGACATCCCTCCCCTCCTCCCCTATTTTGTCCATAAATATTTGAAACTACTTTAGTAGCAATCCGGAATTTTAGCCACTAGTACAATTCCCTTATTTCCTGCACATAAACCAACAGACTTTTTTTTCTGCGAAATGCTGATTTATATTTAATCACTTCGAAAAAAATTCCCCAAGTAAAATGTAGTTTTGAACTGTTGGAGTTTAAGAAATTTGTAACGCTTAAAAGCATCTGGTACAATCCGTGGGCTACTTCTGTAAGTGACGTGCCTTTTGTAAATGCTTTATTCATATTTATGAAGCCCTAAATAGATCCAAATAAGTTTCTAAATAATGTCATAGAGCATCTGACAAGACGCAGTGTTATCTCCAAACACTCAGCCAGTTTCTGCGAGGAGCCAGTAGAGAGGATGTTAAAATATAGCAGGAATCTTAAAACAAGGCACGATCTGCATTAATTTCCTAGTGAGCAGAAAGAGTGGGTACACTGACAGAGCTTTCGCTGGAAAATAAAAGGTTACTCATCTGTTATGTTGGCTTACCGCAAATTTCAAAGGTTTGTAAGCACGAGGTTAAACCCCAGAATTTACTTTCAAGTCTGCATAGATTTTTCTCTTCTTGCCTAGAAGCAAATCTCTCCCATCTCCTTTTCTGTCCCGACAACTCCATTAAGTTGCTCTCTGACTTTGCTAAAGAAACCTCATGGATGCAAGAATTTTTTTTTTTTGCTTATTTATCACCAACCCCCCCCATCTCATACAAGTACTGCCTAGTTAGATCATGGAAAGAGAAAAAGAGCATCCCTCTCACTATGTAGAACTGTTGACACATTACATTACACACGTAATTAAAAACGTCAGCTCCAGCTAAGGTGGCCCTGGAGAACCTGCGCAGACCCTTCCAGCTCACACCCAACGCACCCCTCGCGCCCCTCGCCCTCCTCCAGAAGCCAGCCGCCCGTTTTGAAACCTCCCGGCAGCCCGAAGAGACGGCGGCGAAGGGAGACGGCCAGCGGATGTTTCGGGCCGTGAAAGCCCTTGGCGCTCCAGCCACTTGTTTCTCTAGTTGAAGCGGAGTTTGCAAAAGTCCTGGGCTTTCAGTTGTTGCTCTGTCTTTTAGCCGCTGCTCGCCAGCTCAGATGCAGCTGTTTAATACCTCCCAGGGGTTTTCTGCAGAAAATAATAGCTTACAAAACCTAGCTTCTCCCAGGTTCTACTATTTCAGCTTTATTTCTGAACAGCTGGTCCGTGTCTTTGTCCATCCCCTTCCCTCCCGGCCGCGGCAAGAATTCGGCAAGAAACCTCCAGCCGCTACCTATGCCCTGAGAGCCACCACCGCTGGCGGTGGGGGTCAAAGAGCAACCCTTGTCCTTGGAAACGGGGACAAAAAACAAACCCCCAAACTTCGCGCCCCGTCTAGACAGGTCAAGGTGCAAGATGCTCCTCTCCCTGTTGCGTCTTCCGGAAAGGGGCGTGAACCGGAGCCAAGTGCACAGCAAACACCCGCGCCGCATCCCTGCCCCTTTAGAAGACTTCTCTTTTTTTTCTTCTTCTTTTTCTCTCCACCCTCTGCTGATCAAAGTAGGAAGTTTTCATGACAACCATAGTCAAAGGGCCTGCATCGCAAATGAACTCGATTTCGGCGATGTTGATATATCCCGGCTCCATTGTCTCTTTTCAGACACAGTATGAACCCTTCCGGTCTCAATGATTACATTACAGAAGGACTTTCACATGTGGGCTTCATTTGCACAAAGGGGTTGCCTTGCTTCACCACCATCTGGCCACAAATCAGATAAATAAAGGCAGAAGAATTAAAATTAAAGCTTAGAGCGTTTTTTTCTTTCTCTCCCCCTTCGTCTTCTCCTTGCACCGAGGCCCATTATGAAATCTCTCCCTCCCCCAGTTGCATACGGATGGGGAGCCTACTTTTTATGAAACCTGGGAAAAGCAAAAAAATGCCTAAAATAAAAAAAAAGACACACACACACACACACAAAAAAAGTCTCAGAAAAGCAAAAAAGTGCCTAAAAAAAAAAAGACAAACAAACAAACAAAAAAGACCAGAATCCTTCACTCCCAACCCTGTTTGTAGAGCTGCATAAACTATTTTACAGCCAAGCTCAAAATCCGCATTTTGCTATTAAAAGTCTGTCTCATTCACTGGGATGTAAATATTTTTTTTCAGGAACACACAATGTCCCTCAAGCTGAAAAAACCTCAAAAAGCGGGTGGTGGCAGAAGGTGGCGGCAGAAGTGGTGTCTGAAACTTGTGCTCCAAACTCTGCTGCTGCTTCCTCCCGCCGGGGCGGGGAGTGCAGAGGCTCAGGCAGTGCTCAGACACCCAGCAAGCACTTCCCCCCCCGACACCCCCCAAAAAGATAAAAACACGGCAGTTTCTGAAGGTCTAAAATAACCTGTGCATGCGGGAGGAAGGTTTTATAGCCCTTACGACAGAAGGTGGGATTCAACCTCACAATCTAATTTCAGCCCCGGCATCCCTTCTATCGAGGTCAGTGTTGCTCTGGGGTGGGGGGATATTTTTTTTTCAGCCTGATTTCTATACCAATAAATTGGACTAAAAGTCATCCCCTTTCTAAGCTACTTCCAGGACAGTAACTTAAGTCAGCTGATGGGGAAAGCCACTTTTCTTGGCTGTAGTTCTTCACACATAGAGATATTCAGTCTCAGAAGTGGAAGGGTTTTACTCTGTAAATTCTGGAAAATATATCTAGAGTCCAACCGTCATGCAGGTGTGTAGTTGTATCCCACGCTGTCCCTCTGCAGCCCCCTCCCGTGGTTTCCTGGCTGGTCAGGAACACTGTGAGCGTGGCTGAGCCAAAGCCTACGGGTGCACAGGGTACCCTGCCCAAACACAGGGCACCCACACCTCCTGGACGTAACCACCTGCAGCAAAGCCAACACAGACCTGCCAGAAAATGCATCCAACCTCTGAAAAAATAATGAACCCCCAAAATGCAGATGAACCCCCCCACAAATTTACAGAAATGGTTTTGCTGCATGTGTTTGCTTTTTGATGCATGAGAAAGTTTTTGTACACATGCTGGCACCTACATGATGTGGCTCAGGCAGAGCAAGGCTGGTATTTAGATTTGGGCTGTACTCCCCTGCTACAGTAATGAAAAGTATTTTAGAGAAAGCATATACATAACAAAGACGAATAAAAGCATAAGAGCATAACTTGCCAAAAGCTGGGTTTACTAATTTTTGGTTTCTCTTTAATAAATTACACATTGGACGCCTAATGTCTGCATAACTTTGTCTTCCCTCATTCATTTGGAGTCAGACTCACACTGTGGGTAGCAACTATTACTATATGAGCACGTTTCTTGTAAACCCCTGCACGCAGAAGCTGCCAAGATAATCTATGCTTTCTGGTTGTCTATCTGTTGGGTTTTACCTAGGGAAAGTTCCGCAGAAATAAATGCAACTTGAATTTGTGAAGTATTTTTTGCTTAGTTGGGCTCTGCCCGGGTGTACAGGGCTCCAGGCAGTTGAGAGTGCTCTTTCTGAAAGTGTTTTAATAGTAAGAGAGGAATAAGTATTTGGACAAGTGGTGGAAAACTAAAGCCTTTCTTTCTATACTGTGAAGATTTTGAATAGTACTTGTCAATAAAGCAACTCCTATTGTAATTGTACCGGAGACATGGGCCTCCACCCCGAAAAAGCTGTCTCAGAGATACCAACCTCATTAAAATATGAATGAAAAGGCAGCCATCATTGTAACGGGAGAAAACCATTTACTCGGCAACAAACTTTATCTGCTATCTTTTGTAAAAATATAAATATGATATCCAGCAGGTTTTTCATTACATTCGACAAGGAGGTTGATGAACACACCTTTTTTTTTTTTTTTTTTTTTTTTTTTAAGTTTTCAAAGAAGTTGCAACATCTGATCCTTCCCCCCCTGGTTTTTCTACTGAGTGTTTCAAAATTGGAAGCACCTTCAAATCATTTGAAATCTTTAAAAAGGAAAAAGAAAATATGAGGACTTTGTTTCTTTGGGGCTTTTTTTTAAGGGTGAAGGAATAAGGTTGAAGGAAACTTTAACTTTTTTTTTTTTTTAAGTTTGTTTGTTTGGGTTTTTTTCCCCTCAGAATATCTCATCCAATTTCAAAACAAAACACAAGAATTCATTACAGACCACTGTGACGACACCTTAATAACAGTCAATTATAGGGAGCTCAAATGCCTGTTCATTACTATGTCTCTGTTAATCTAGTCCTAAATTTCTTGCTTGATAGATACCAACAAGAATACAATTGCCTTACAAAATGCAATGAAAAATATACAAAATGTAACTGCAGGAAGTGGGCAGTTTCCAAATAACCAAGCTGTCAATCAAACATTTGTCAAAACACTTAGACATATCTGGTCATTTTTTTTACAAAATACAGACAGACTTGGAATGGATAATATGTGAAGGTTTAGGTTTAAATAGGAATTGTTTCAAAGACTTGGAAATAAGTCTTTTAAAATGTTTCATGTAGTTTAATCACTATCTTTTCATCCACAAAAGTGTTCAAATCATTTTTGATATTAGTTAAAAGTCAATATTTAGAAGTGAAAATTCAAACCTCCTTTGCTCTAGGCTAAAACAGGAGCAACATGAATGCTGAGCTGCTCTAAAGGCTGATGGGATATATAATTAGCTATTATGTTAATTGAATCCACTGTGAGTTTGTTGTATGAGATTTCTTCATATAATATGCAAATAGCTTCGAAGGTTTAGTTTTATTAGACAATATAATTAGAAATCTTCTAAAGGAGTGAATTCTAATGAGGCATAATAAAGCTTTGTAAGATATCTGTTTGCTGGCTGAGCAGACCACCTGGGCTTAATCAATACCAGGAACTTTATTGTGTAACGGCGTATTTTAAAGAAAATTTAAGGATTTACCTTTCTAGCTCCATTCCTCATCATTTTATTGTAGCAGAAGGAGAATTCATTTTAGCAAGGAAGGAGGTGAAAATCTTGTAATCTGAGGGGAGGAAATAACTTCAAAAATAAACAATTCACATTCTGCTTATTTAAAAGAAAACAAAAATAAATTGAAAAAAACCCACCCTCCTCTCCCAGCTGTAGCATCAGTTATGTGCATCTCGAGACGCTTAAAGTGAAACGTTACATGAGCAAAGTTAGCCATTATTCCTGCCATTAAATGCCTGCTTCAAGCAGATGTACATACTTTAGCTTCTGTAGTGTAACTAATCAGCGTAACTTCACTTTTAGTAAGATAGCCCAACATGTTAATATGTGGAATTAAGCACTCTCTTCTAAAGGACGAAATTCACACCAGGGTATTCCAGAGCTGGTCCCGAATTCCACCCTCGCATTCCACTTGCTTTAAGACCACCACCAAAGACAAAGCTTTAACTATTTTAGCTAATGCCAGAATGCCAAAAATGTGTAATCTCTCGTTTAATTCGCCTTGTTCGCACTTTAGACCGTGCCAAAGCTGCAGAATTCAGTCTTAATATTAATTGAAAATAATAAGGACAGGAGACTTTGTGCTAGCCTATCATTCAGAGAAGGGCATTTTTTTCCCCCATCAACAATAATCAGTAGCAACACATTCAGAAACAACCAGAAGCCCCGATTAAGGGCGAAGATTTAACCAAACCTGGTCATGGTTTTTTTGTTTATTATCATGGCAAGTGCCCTGCCAGCCCCGCTGAGGAGCAGAGGCAGAAGATGACCCAAACTACAGCCAGGAGAGGTGTGCATGCAGCCAGGCTGCAGCTACCTAGAAAGTGTTTCATTTCTTTGTGCCATACCCGAATGCTTCTGGCCCTGCACTTCACTGAGATGCTCTCTGCAATGTCAAAAAAATTCCAGCAAACCCATGCTTAATAAAGGCAGTAATTGTGAACATATTATAAACTTACCACACCTCATAGAATATATTATAAAATGGTTGTACCTAGGTCTGGGAGGAGATGTGGCTGGGACAAGCATCTGTCCATTAATGCTTCTCTGATCCATACACTCAAAATCTGCAGCAGCAAGTGCTTGTTCCTCCGAATAACGAGGATCTCAGCATGGCAGAAGCATCATTTGTGCACATCATTTTCAGCTGGAAAATAATCACTGGGTTTGGTTTCCCAAGTTTTGTTCTAAGCTGTTCAGAAGTTGTTTGTGATGTCTCGGAAACTCTCCCTCTTCCCATCACCCCTTGGGGAAACAAATAGTCAGTCAAAACCAACCTTCCTCCCCAAATGTGAACTTTATTCACACTCTATTTTTTTATTTCTTCCTTAGATTCAAAGCGTCTGGAAAAGATAGCCTGGAGCAGCCTTCAGAAATCAGGACCGTGCCCTGGAGAATTAGTGTCAGAAGAGGATGTTACCTGTTTGCCTTGCCTGCTATCCTCCCCTTATCCCCTAAGGGAACAAAACCAGGCGGATTCTGCCTAATGTTAATTAAATCACTCTGTTAATTAGAAGTAAGGTGCTTTAGCAACAAGCAAACAAAGGGCTCTATTCCTCCCTTGCTTTGCAGGATGGACTCAGATGTATTCAAATGCTGACCAGATAAACTCAGAAAGGAAAAAGAGGCGGAAGAGGAACCCACGTGCTTTGATCATCCTTTCCCATCTCTTCCCCAAGCAAAATGAGTTCTCCTAATGAAGGGCTGCCTGCGAGGGATGCTGGATGAGGTTAGGAAAGGCTGACTAGGCAGAGAAATCGGGAGGAATTCATGTTCGTGACTGAGTCCCCAGCAAAGGAGAGAAAATATGAAAAAAAGTTTAAGTCCACTGTCTTGGAGAAGGTTTAAATGTTCAGTCCCATGGGCCACATCTGGGCTTATGGACTCAACAGGCACCATCACTGGCATTGAAACGCAACTGTCTGCACTGCTGGGCCTGGGCTTGGGCCAGCTCCTTGGGGACAGCTGGGGAGGTCTGCAGGGTGAAGGGCTGAGGTCAGGGTGGAGGTGAACACCCCATCTTGGAGTACATGGATGGACATCACCCCTCCTTGGGAGGCCTCAGTGCTGCAGAGCATGTTATGGGGTTTCATTCAGGGAAAACAAGCTAAGATGAAGTGCTGGCCTGCTGGGATTCCTGGGGGATCCAGATCTGAGCTGAGTGCATCCCTGAAGCCGTTGGTTCCCAGCTGGGGTGTTGATGATCATCTCCGCTGAGGCACCTGTGGCTGTGCCACCTCCTCCCTGGGGGTGACACCCTGCACCTTCTGAACCTCTCTTTCCAGCCCTGTGAGCAGGTGAGTCGAAAGGATTGCTACTCCCCAGCGTTCAAAAGAAAACAGCAGGTTCTTCTCATTGCTCTATTAAAGTCGTAATTTTAAAGCAGCAACACGTCTGTCAGGGGACAGGCTGTGACTACAGCACAGGAAATAACAGTGATAAAGGGAAACCCCGATGGAAATTTTTAACTAGTCTTATACATGACAGTAGATAAAAATTTCTAATCCGTGAACATTTCTATGCTTCATAGGTTTCCTTGCTAAAAGCTCAGAATTTCTCAAACTTCTCTGTCCTCCTCTCCCAGCACTCTCCGATCAGAAAGGCAGATTTGCAGCCTGCCCCCATGCTTCCCGGGGAAATCCAACACATCCTCCGCAGCACGAAACCTGCACCGTGAGTACTGCACGAGCCTCCATCCGCTGCTGCTGCTTGCATGCTCCCAGGGCAAGTAAAGGGTGGCAGGTTTCAGCTACTTGGCTGCAGCCTTCTCAGACCACCTATAGACTTAAGCCTGTTAAATTAACCTTAATGCTTTCATTAGTCCTCTGCTGGATGGTGACCATCTGGCCGTGACTTCATGTTGCAGTTAACCTAGGCTCCTGCTTAGATTTCAGCTGAGATCCCTGGTTTTTGCCCCCACCATCACAGCACCGACCGAGGCTGGGACAGGTTTAAGCTGGATATGTCTCCCCAGCACCAGCAGGGATGTGGATCAGTGAATCCCATCTCAGCTTACCCCGGAGTCAAAGCCACCAACTCCGACTCTACCAAATTTACAGTGAGGATACCGGCATGTTGCTTATCCTCTGGCTGTCCTTTGGTGCCCACACCCATCCCTCCATGAGTACGACGGGTTGGAAAAACAGGTCCCCACATAAATGGTGGTTCCTACTCACTTTTATTTTGATTTTTCTCTTTGCTTGGGGATGTGGTTAAAGCAGTTTAACTTTCACTTAAAACAACCTCTAACATGACATTAGTAGCATGGATGCTGCCTAAGCTAGAGCTGTGACAGCTCTCCTTTTTTCTTTAGGGGCTGGATTTTGCACCTTCTCTGCCTCCTCCATCTCCACTCACTCCACGTGCGTCTGAAGCTACTTATGTACCCCTGATCCCCAGCCCAGGGCCACTTCTCACGGCCCCATTTACTGAGCCCTCTCCTATGACAGGGACATTTCTGCCCTTAAAGCCCCATGTGTACTTCCCCACTTCTACAAGGAATGATGAAACACACCACACAGTCCTTGGGACAGCAGCTTGGGGTAACACTGATCTCCTCAGACAACAGCAAGTGATGTTTTTTCCTTTCCTGTTCCTGAACAGAAGGTAATACACCCTTTCATTGTCTGAGAAAGCTCTTTCCACCTCTGTTAGGCCACCCTAGCCCAGTGACACAAAGACTTTTGAGCAGAGGACAGAAAGAAAAAGGCTTCCTAACAAAACGGAGCCCTGGCTGGGCTGACATGTGATTTTATCACATAATTTCTTTTTTATTTCATAATAGAGGTGTCAGTTACATGCTGCATTGGTTTTTGAACGTCCAGGAAACAAGAAGTGAGCAGCAGGTTTTGTTCAAATATATTGCTGGGTCACAAAGTAATATAAAGTCATGACAACTTGTCCATTTGAGGTGTATTTTAAAACATCGCACAGCATCATGTTATCCTGCACCTAAACCAAGCACTTCAAAGCACTGGTCCGTTGACTTTAGGTATATACCTATGCGCTTTGCTATATGTGTCACACACACGGATATATATATATGCTTAAATATATGTCATGCTCAAAGAGGGTATTTAAGTGCACAGGATCCAGAAGATCCAGAAGAGCCTCACCGCTGTTTCTCAGCACAAAATTGCTGTGAGTGTGCTTGTCCTGGCAAAGGATGTCCAAGTGCCGTTTAAGGCTACCTGAATAATGGATCAAGAGCAGCTGTGATCCAGGAGAGCTCTGCACAGAGAAGAGCAATTGGCCATCCAGAACATTCATCAGTTTTACACCAGATTTTCTATGGCAATACACAGTGCCAGCCTACGTCTTGTATGGTTTAAATCCTGATCAAAACTTGCAGAGATCTGATCAAGCAGAGTGCTTGTCCCGGCTTCAGGGCCCTGTCCTCCTTCCTATGAGGGACAGCTGTAACTCACAGAGCTGGGATGCTTGGGACATGGAAAGGGAGCACGAAAGCCATGGCCCTCCCTGCTGCTGCTTGAGGAGCCCCAACAAGCATCACCAGCACCCCAGCAGCTGCAAGAAAGCCAGGTACTGCCTCTTCCTTCAGTCAGTCTAAACAAAAACAAGGGCATTTAGTCTTTGAGAAAAGTATTCCAGGAATGTTGAAGTTTTGGTGATTGTTTTCCTTTTTATTTCTCAGAAAAAGAAAAAAAAAATCTATTGCAAACATTTAGAGCTGCCCTCCAACACATCTACCCACGTACCTGTCCAGGGGAAGCCAGCAGAAATTCATAACCTCACCTAGAAGCAATCTAAACTAAGCTTCCCT
>NW_010428764.1:39878-41905 GCF_000710305.1 Buceros rhinoceros silvestris | reverse complement strand
CCCTACACAAAAGATTGAGTAACTTAGCAGTGGTGAAAAGAGATGCAGTTGATAAATAAACATCAGCAACTAATTCTGTGCAGACTTATCAGCTATCGCTTAGCAGAGGCAAAGGGGATTATCACCCCAGCTGGCAGGAGCGGCCGCCTCTCTGCTGCACTTACAGGTACCAAAGGTCAACTTCTTCCAGCAGCTTGCTGGGACTGCCCGCCTTTCTCCAGGGAGTTAACCTCCATTCCGCAGAAAACTAAGAGCTGATTTCACTTAAACACTGAGAAATGTTTATACACGTAGGGAAATTAACAGCAAGAACTACTTTCTGGTTTTATCTTAAGGGGATGGTTGTCCCTGAAGCATCCCTTGTGTATAGTTGGTAGGACAAAGCCCAAGCCTAACTGCTTTTCTGTTCAGGGCATGAAGGTATTTGATACAATTGATGTAATTTTAGTTAAAAGAAGAAGTCGAGAGCAGTTGCTTTCTGGAATTAAGCTTAATTTTCTACAGTTAAGCCTTTCTAGTTTCTGGCTTGGTTTCTAGGATGTTTCTAGGGATGGTAGATCCAAATATTCCAAGCACATGCATATTTTTACGAGCCAGCTGCTTTACGGGTACATTTGATAATGCCTTAGATACAGCAGTCTAACTTTTCCAGATTACTGTAAGCAAGCAAAATTGCATACAAATCTACAAATACCAAAGTAATCTGTTTTCAAAGCAAATGCAAATTAATGGGGAGGACTGCACACAGAAAAACAGAGTAAAAACCCAGGCACACCTGCATGCCAGGAGCCAAATACCATAAGCATAAATCTGTGTTGAACCCCAGGCATCCAACCCCCAAATATCTGGCCGTCACGATTCCCCGTCCCACAGCGACAGACTCCACGCGATATTCAAGAGATGATTATATTACCCCACCTAGCACTGCTGAAGAAAGGCTCCCACGCTGAAGGGAGTCACAAATAATTAAATGTTTCAAAACACAATGGATATGACATGCTTTCAAAATAGCATCTATAGAATCGCTTCCACTAGGGCGAGGAGCTCTCGGGAGGGAAAGCCCTTTCACTCACTTCAGTTGATTACCTGTATAAAAGGGCTTAATTTCTCTGGAGCATTTCCTTTCCAAATCACCTTTTTTTACCAAAGCCTTTGCAGCAAGTGTGGCAGTTACTCATATGACCCATGAGACGATGTTTCCCCAGACAGAGCTATAAGGACATGGGTCCTGGCTAGACTTAATTTTTAACATGCAATTTAAAAAAAAAAACCAAAACAGAACTGGCAAAACATTGCCATTCCTGGGTTTGTAGTTCACTGGTAAAATGTCCAAACTATTAACCAGAAGAAGTCTGACCATGACTCAAGACCTCAGCTCAGGGTGTTTCAGGATTGTCTGGGAGCTTTTTCTTGGAAATCACCTTTTCCATCTCAGTTCTGCTAACCCAGACCTATCGAGGGATGCCCTTCCTTTGCCCAGTTTGACAAGCAGCGGGTTCTTGAAGGACTTTGACATCCCCTGGTTGAGAGCCAGTCCAGCTCCTGGCCCGGTTCAACACCCTTTTGGAAAGAAGAAGTTGCCCAGCCCCCTTGGGTAAAAGTTGCTAGCAGACTAAAATCTCGCATTTCTTTGGTGGGTTCCTGGAGTTGTGTCCTAAACTGGTAGTGCCATTTTCAAACGCATTTTGATGGCAGTTGTAGGGTCAGTGGTTTTAAAAGATTGCCTCACCCCTTTCTGTCAAAAAACAGTTGTTGGGGAACATGACTGAGATAATCCACTAAGAACATCTTGGCACCCTTAAAAGCTAGCTCAATATGTTAAAATCCACAACTAAATTAAATGTGCTGAGGGACACGGTTTAGGGACCCTGGCAGTGCAGGGTGAAGGGCTGGACTCGATGATCTTACAGGTCTCTTCCAACCAGATGATTCTGTGGTTCTGTGATTCTACTAAATATGTCAAGAAAAATATATGTGCTATTATATAGCTGCATAAAACAGCCAGATACCCAAAATCATAGGGAAAG
>NW_010428764.1:29195-39798 GCF_000710305.1 Buceros rhinoceros silvestris | reverse complement strand
AGACAGCACAGACCGCACAAACAAAGCTGATACCAACTTATACCATCTGCAGTGACTGCTGCTGTTGACTGCTCACAATCAAAGATTCGAACA
The DNA here is from genome assembly GCF_000710305.1 of Buceros rhinoceros silvestris. Taxonomy (NCBI): domain Eukaryota; kingdom Metazoa; phylum Chordata; class Aves; order Bucerotiformes; family Bucerotidae; genus Buceros; species Buceros rhinoceros. The sequence continues at coordinate 39,705 of NW_010428764.1, read as the reverse complement.
ACTGCCCCTTCACCCCTGACACCCTGCGGCTAATTCAGGATCCGTGTCCCCCTGACAGCAAGAGTACTCTCCATTTTATCTGATGGGAGCCAAATCAGGTCATTGGATACTTCTGTGTTTATTACTTTAACATGCTTTTAATTCTTCAGCAGTGTATATTTATATCTGGACTTCCTGGGGGTTTTATGCTCTTTTTAAGGATAATTACAACCTGTTAGGAAAATGCTCTGAAGTTCTATAAATATATTCTCAACTCTGATCTTCATTTTATACAGATGTTTTCTCTGGGATTTTCCCTCATTTAAAAAAAAATTTAAAAATTAATATGTTAGGGAGCAAGATTAAGAAATACAAGAATTTGGAGTAGACATATGTTGCTGAAATGTTCATGACTTCGTGGGCTTTCCCAAGGACTTTATGGGACATAGACCTTTTTTACAACATTGAGAAAAATAAGAACAAAGCACATGTAGTTTCTAGAGAAACTTGGTGAAGATAAAAGCAGCTAGTCTGGACTTTCTTATCATCAACATTAATTTTCAGAGAGAAGATTGTGTGGTGGCTGGCTGTTAAAAATAGGATGTTAATGTCCCTCTGTGTGCACAGGTATGAGGCTGGTGCCAGTAGAGGTGCAACTGGGTGCGGACACACAGATGATTTAAACCCTGTGAGTTTGAATTTGGCATTTATTGGGTGCTGACGTTCTCCCTGGAAGGCTGGGTCTGTCCGGCTGTCCGCAGTACCGTCTCTTGGAAATCCCCATTTGTGTCGGTGGGACCTTTTCCCTCATCACTTTCGCGCTCTCACTTGAGAAAAAAGAAACACCTGAATCACTGAGCAACTAAACAACTTAAAACTGGGATAGCGACAGAGGTAAGAACAAAAGAAGAATAATTAAGCATTAAAAATCCTATGTGAAAATGAATTCATTCTCAAGTGGGTATAAAACTAATATACGTGTGGGACATTTGAAGAGCACCAAAGGCTCATGAGATACTGCAGTGAAATTTAGACCACAGCTAATTTTATCTTACCTGATGGAATGGTTTTTCCTTTTATCCTCTAGTTTCCAAATTTTCAGGGCAAACTCCGATTTCTCTTATTTAGAAAGTATCTATTTTTATTATTAAAATTATTTGAATTCAAAATACCTTTGGACAAAAGCTGATATTCTGTAGCTTCTTTATGCTTGGTCATGGTTACTCTATGATTAAGACTATGGGCACTGCTGAGGTGCCAGCATTGAATAGTAGTAACTTTTTAGTGCATCTTTAGTGTGTCTTGCTTCAGGAGAGATTGTGCGAACACTGCAGAACGGGATGATTGCAGAAAAATCAATTTGCTTTGTAACAAAACACAAAATCCACTCTTTGTGAAAATTTCTGTTTAGCTTCCATACAACAAAATCTGGGAAACATCTCCTTCCTTCTCCAAAAAGCCAGACACCAGTTCTTCATATAGCAGGCAGCATGGTCCACTACCCGGTAGCACCAGGCTCCGGGTTCTAGCTCTGTCTCTATGTTTCACCAGCATCTCTAAGGTGTTGGACTATGTCTTCAGCTTCTCCCCCTTGCAAGAAAGTGCACACTAGTAAAATGGGTGGCTCCCAGGGTGGGAGATTAGACCTGTTCACACCCTAGGGGATATTGGAAGTGACAAGAATAAGTAAGAAAATCTTTAGAAGTACAGCTTATCCTCCTAACATTGCCAATCTGCCTTCTGCTGAGAGCTTCCAGGAATGGATTTCCCACTGGATTAATTAATTCTAATTATGACCTTCCATCATCTAGCCATAAATTGGCTTGGTGTGGAGGTAGGTGAGATTTCAAATGCAGGCTGCACATTAAATATACATATATATATATACATGTATATCTGTGTGTGTACACACACAAGCAATTCTCCATCTGGGACTGCATGGTAACCGTGCTGGGTGCTGTGTGTGCACACACCGCCAAAGCATATTCCTGTCTCCACTGAACAGTGAAAGCCAACCAGGCTGACATGCTAGGTAGAGAGTGGCACTTTATAAGTGGCCTGTATCTTCTATAGCAGATGCTGCCAAAGCATATTCCTGTCTCCACTGAACAGTGAAAGCCAACCAGGCTGACATGCTAGGTAGAGAGTGGCACTTTATAAGTGGCCTGTATCTTCTATAGCAGATGCTGGGTTTTTTTTTTTTTTTTTTGCTGCAAATCTTCTAGCACAACAGTTGCAGTAAGTATCAGCTACTGTTTGTAATCCATATGTGTGGAGGCATATGTATTACAGTCCGGATTAAGGCAACCAAAGCCCATCTGATCTTGGTTGTCTATAAATCATATAGACCCAGAAGGACTCACAGGAATCTCAGGAATTGAAAATCTATAGTTACCTCTTTGCCTTATAACATTACCAGTGATTCAGACTGGAGATGTAAAGAAAACTCCCAACTACTCTGAAAACTATAGTCATACGCAGGTACTCTCAAAAAGCTCAGAAAAGGTCTGTTTCAAGAGTGTCAAATCTGAATTGCAAGAAATTCCTGAAGAAAATAAGAGAGGAACAGCCACTTTTTCATAAGCTGGTGGTGCTTAGAAGAGCATTATCCTCTTTAATGACTTTTTGCAAGATCAGAATAATGGGCAAGTAAAGCTCAGAGAGCCCAATTATTTTCTCTAAGTTAAGGAAATACATGGCAGAACAGCTCCTCTTTAAACAGAAGCTAAATTTTTTAATGTCTCAACTCCACAACTCTTCTAACTAACCCAAGAGCAAATTTTTCCTTGATTATTTTTTTGTGGCAAAAAAAATCGAGCAAAAAGATCTTTGTTTAGAAAATGGGTCCTGCCATGCTAAGAAACAAATACCTCTGCTCGCCCCTGCCTCTTAGCGCAGGTCAGACCGTCTTTGGGGGCTTCCTTTTGGGAAAGCAGTGCCCTGAAAGAGTGCCTGCCCTGCAGCCCAGAGGTGTAACGGCAGTAGTGCAGCCCAGCCTGGCCCCGCAGCGCTGCCCACAGACCTCGGGGGGACTGGAGGGCTCTTCTCAGGTTTTGGCTGATGCTTCGCATTTCTCTGTACGCAGACGCATCACCATCGCATACACAAAGCGGGTTTTCTTGTCCAGAGCAGGCTGCTGGGAGAAGCCTGATAGCTCCTCTCAGTTATCTCTTTATAAACAGCAAGAGAACGGGAATGTGCACTTAGGACTTGAGGCTCCTACGTGTGAAAAGCTTTCACTGATCCCAGCACAACATGCTGCTGCTTCACCCCTTACTGTCTCTTGCGCTCACAACGTGCCATCTAAGTGTTCCCTGCTGCTGTTGTGAGACAGTTCGATGGCTGCACAAGTGATTTTCCCAGTCTTTTATAACAGTAATGCCTTTACTTGATTGCAAGAGCGAGATCTGCCCTGCCGGGTACTTCTGCGTCTGAAAGACCACCACAATCAAATCAGGCAGAGGTAGCATATAGGAAACAAGGACTTCATGCTGCAGAGATGACACTCTGAATCACATGCCATTTTAGACACAGGAAACGAAAATCCCAGAGAGCCTCTGAAGAAATGGGAAGTCATTCAACATTTCAGTTTTTCTGTATCAGAATCTCCAGGTAATAGCCCATACCAGTCTTCAACAATTCAGGAGGCTTAGCAGCGCCATAAGGAGACAGAGATGAGTAGTCCCAGGATGCAAATCCTGGCAGCAACGGAGAGAACAGCGGGTGGTTTATTAGCCCAGGAGACAGGTGGTGAACACAACTGTACACCCCTCAAAAGGCAGGCAGGTAACGAGTCCAGCCCATAAGACACATCACACCAAAGCCGCTCCTTGTTGTGCCCCCCACAGTGCCTCTTGCAATTTATCGAATTGTCCAACTCACCAGTTAGCCATAAACTAACAATTCTGACCCGAAAGGTATCCGCTTTCCTCCATCCCCTCCCAGTCTCAGACACCGGTGAGGACATGAGAGTGCAAAGAAACCATGAACGTACAACTAATGAGTCTTGATAGACACCATGGATATAGGAAACAGCAACACTTTTATGTATATAACCCGGCAGAGAAGGTGTTTCTCTTTCAACAGTCCAAGCTTCTCAGCTGGGGTAGCTTCCTAAATTGCCTCCCTATGGAAAGCAACCATAGCTGGTAACCAGAGGCAGAACAAAGATGCCATTTTGGTGGTAGGGAGACATACAAACAGCTCTTCAGAGTCACAACAGGGGATTTAAAGCAGAACAGGAAAGAAGTGAGCACAGTCTGGTAGGTGAAGCCCAACAGGGACCAGAGAACACGAGCTGACTTGGTGGACTTGGCAGTTGCCTCTACATCGATCAGAGCAGCGCATCTGGGTGCTCTGCTCTTGTAAGCGGGTGGGGGATGTGGGGTGCACCAGCCCTGCAGAAAGATGACTTGGCAGCCCTTCTGTCTGCTCCGCCATGGAGCAGGGACTGGCTCTCCCATAGGGCAAAGGGACTGGAAGACAGGAGCCACTAGGCTGGAATCAATGATGGGGAATGGTAAGCAGAGTAAGCTTAATATCATCAAGAAGCGACAACAAGGAACTCTAATAAGAGTTTATGCAATGGTGAGGGCTCTCTTAAAACAGAAGAGAAGACAGATATCACCACAGAAGCCAAGTTGGAGAAACAGGCTGTGCTGAAAGCACAGGAGCAGCAGACAGGAATAATTCAATAATCCAATACCTCTCTTCTGAAAACTGCACTGGAGGAGCCCTACCTTCCCAGATCTAACCTTCCCATCTGGCAGCAGAGGAGGTGGCTCCAGATGCTGGGTCAGCTGAGCATTGGCCAGCTGGTTAAGGATAGGCACTGAGGAAATTTGTGTCATCCACCTCTGAAAGGTAAATGGTCCTGCCAAGTTGCCTTGCCCAGGGAGAGCTCAGCCATTCAGCAATGCAGGGTCAGCTGGAGCATAGAATCATAGACTGCTTTGTGTTGGAAGGGACCATTAATGGTGATCTAGTCCAACACCCCTGCAATGAGCAGAGATATCTTCAACTAGATGAGGTTGCCCAGAACCCCATCCAACCCAACCTTGAACATTTCCAGGGATGGGGCATCTACGACCTCTCTGGGCAGCCTGGTCCAGTGTTTCACCACCCTCAGTGTAAAAAATTTCTTCTTTATATTTAGTCTAAATCTCCCCTCTTTTAGTTTAAAACCATTGCCCATTCTCCTGTTGCGACAGGCCCTGCTAAGAAGTCTGTGCCCATCTTTCTTGTAAGCACCCTTTAAATATTGAAAGGTCACATAAGGTGTCCCAGGAGCCTTCTCTTCTCCAGGCTGAACAACACCAACTCTCTCAGCCTGTCCTCATAGCAGAGGTGTTCCATCCCTCTGATCATTTTTGTGACCCTCCTCTGGACCCACTACATCAGGTCCACGTCTTTCCTGTACTGATTAAAGGCATTTGGGGAGCTCTCACAGGCTAAAGCTAGTGTAACACACGATGGGACCTCCCAAAGGTGACACCAATGTCTGTCTAATTCTGGGGACAAGGACATGACTGAGAGGAGGGAGGAACCAATCCTGCTTTCCTCACTGGAGAGAAGAGGATTCTTTACACAAGAGCAGAAGTTACTTTCAAAGGCTGTGACATTAATATTTCCTGAAATGCCTCCAAAAGTTTGAGGAGATGTCAGCATACCTTAACAGAGTTACTACTTCAAGCAATTTGTACAAGAGCTTGTCATTTGGGGCACTGAAGTCCAGGTCAGTCTCCTCTCAACTAGGATGTGGAGTAGGAGAAGACATGCCTACATCCTGTGGGCATCCCAGGATCAGGATGATGGTGGTGTTAAGAAAAGATCAAACAAAGGCTACAGCATGTGCTGCAGCTTTGCAGATTTCAGAGCTTTTCTGACACAGGTCTTGCACTGTCACTGCTTGGCTGTTCCTGGCTTGCATTGGGAGCTGCCAAAACTCTGGTTAAAACTCTGGTTACTTGATGCCATTGTGAAAGTAGCTGAAATTGTCTGGACCAGGCAGGTGGCAGAGGCACACAGAGTGAGACATCTGAGCCTGAGTTGTCTTCCCTAGTGTTCTGTGGTGGTCTTTTCCATTCTGTACAGCGTAGCCAGTTCTGTGGCTAGTCTGGGCCAAGTAAGACATGAGATGGGTCATCTGCTGAATTTGTCAGACTAAATTCCAGATTAGACCAACATTTAAGTCAGAGCAGTTAGTCGATGAGTATTTCACCATGAAGCCCTCACAGAATATCAAAGGGTCTAAGTTTCAATGCCCTGAGGTTAGACAAAAAAGCTCAAAGAAACACAAAGTAGAAAACCTGAGCATCCCTGACAGAGGACTTTGGGGACAGGTAACAAAGAAAAGCAACCAGTATATAGACTAGACTAAAAAAGTTTCCAATATTCCTGGAAAACGTGCCTATGCAAGAAGTTGAATAGTATTTGTCTATGAAAAAAATGTAAGGGAACGGCATTGGGGGGAAAATAACTGGAAGTGATCCTCATTAAAGAAAATCAGGAGTGAGGGATGTGCTCACTGGCAGGTTATAGCACTGCTGAAGGGTGTTCAGGGAAAAGTCAAGAGCAAAATTTTCCCTTTCTTTTTTCTGCCACAGCCCGGTTAAGATCTGTTTGTGGAAGACTTTAAGCAATGTAACTGATCAGCAAGTAAATGAGAGATCTTTAATGCCTGCCAAGCCTCCTGGATCATTTAACTTTAAAGGCTCTAAAGCGCCTAGGACTTCTAACAGATGAAAGCAGAATCAGTTCATTTGCTGAATGCAAACTGAAGCCTCTTAAAAACACAATGTCCCACTGTAGGGTTAAAAAAAATCCAGCTCAGAAGTCAGCTTGCAGATTTCTGCCGTGGAAGACAGAAAGCACGAGTTTCATTGCTACAGAGCTAGGTTTCACATGCCAGGGCTGTAAGAGCATTTTGCAGCTCCAGTGAGCAAAAAACACTACACCTGATGACACAGAACGTGATGTCTGTCGAGTTTCTTAAACAGCAAAGTTTGATTCAGTCCTACAGGGAAGCTCAGGCTAGGAAATACGGAGAGCTAGGGACTGAAAGGTAGCCAGGAGAAACAGGGAGGGCTGTGCAGAGAGCTTACAGCAGCGCTGCATGAAGCAGTGAATAACTTCAGCGAGCACTGAGATTCCGGCAGTCCACACCCCCTTCTGTTTAAAATCTATAGATAAATCTTTGATATCCTGATAGCAAGTGCTAGAAATAAGAAAGCCCTACACTAAAGGAACTAATAAAGAGACCCAAACATATTACATTACAGGTCCCATCATGCTGAGTAGTTCTGAGTATTATGGGTGAAGACTTTATGGCAACATGTTTCACTGCATATTCTTTGATCCTGCCTGCAGTACCACCGTATCCAGCCATGGCAGAAATGGGGCCATAAAACAGTTGCTGCGAGATGGGGTGATGCCATTGAGTTGATGATCTATAGGCAGCAGTTCTTACAGAGAGCTGTGCTTTGCACAGGAGTTACAAGCTATAGAGTGAAACAACAAATAGAGAATTACAAGGAAGATTTGTACTATGCCTATGGATTAGGCAATTAATTTTATGCTACCTGTCCAGTTTACTTTGGCTTTGGAACAAATAAAGTTGTAGTGTGAAAAGGAAATACTGGAACCCGGAAGCCTAGAAATGGTTTTACTTGTAACATCCAGTTTCAGCATCTCATAAAGTGCATACCCTTGCCCTGAACAGATGGATTACAAGCAAAATCTTTCCATTCTTGAATAGGGGAATACACCGCTAGGTGTACGGCAGTTAAATCTCGCTGCTTGCTTCAGATTTTCCACTAAAGGATGTAGTAAACAGAGGAGGCACTACATAAAATGCAAATATAACTTTTTGAGGAAGGGGGAGGGGGGCTTGACAGTACAGCCTTTCTAGAAAGTCTTCCAGCAGAGGATTAGGAACTATGGATGGTATTTCCATAAGCTCTTGTTTTTGGCCTGACTATGACTCCCAGCGAAGCTGATGGTAAATCTGCCATTGTATCCAAGAAGAAGAGACTTGAGACAGCGCTGAACAAACTGAAGATCCCAGCCTTTGACTCAGTAGTGTAAATATTTTGCCTTTATAAGCAGAGATTAGTAAATTCAGGGACATTATTCAAAATGCAATTTGGTAGCTGCTTCACTGAGCAGTATCCATACACACTGAGCATACTTATCTCCCACGGTTTTAAAAACCGCTTCGTGTGGTTAAGGAACAAGGACATAAATAACAAAAGCGATTGCAGTCAGTGTCCTAGCGGGTAATCTCAGCACAAAGGAGACAAACGGTCACAGGCATTTTACTCCCATTGCACCCCTCACCATGTCTGTTCCCGAGGAAAGGTGTGGAGGGGTGGGTGCTAGGAAATACAAACGCTGCTGTCGGTATAGGTGCTTGATTCTACGTGAAAGCTGGTAGCGTTGGTCTCACGTGTTGTTGATGTGCTGTTCTCAATGAGAATGGAAAAGAGCTGTGGGGAAAAAAGCAAAACCCTGTTCGTGTTCAAAGTCAGAAATATTGTTGTATAGAGAGTATACAGTGATTTTAATCCACTAAGTATAAAACTCCCTGGCTGAAAAGGTGTTTGTAAAATAAAGATGTTCAGATCTGCTGAACTGAGCTGGAGAGCAGATATTCTATACTTGTCTATCCAACATACGTAGCAGAGATCAGGAGATGAGCGTAACATATTTCCTTGTAGCTAAAGCAGAAGCCAGAGTGGTCACAACCCCCCTTAAATATCCACAGACACTCTAACCCACAAAATGCTTCATGCACTCAGTGTTCAAGGAAGAAATGGAATTTCAGGCCAACATTTTAGGCAGTCAGGAGGATGTGCTTTCCTGAAACCATTATTTGAGTAAAGCAGCCTACAGATCCAAACAAGTCTCCATCTGAGTACTCTGTCTTAGCTAGGAAGTTCTCCTGCCTTATTACTGAAGGCTGGAATTTTGTAATTAGTTGAAGGCTTTAAAATAATTTCTTGATCTGAAAGAATTTCTATAATTTTATATTTTGAGAGTTATCAGGGCTCTGTATCTGTCCTAAAAATGCAATAATGGAACTTCTCAAAGAATTCAATTCTAACTTAATTCCGTGTGTCTGGAGACTCTACTTATACCAGATGAACAGAAGTAGACGTCAACAAGCTCAGTAATGTAAGATGCAGATCATCATTGCAAAGATGTGATTTGCAACCTTTGCGGGGAGGCGGGGGGAGAACAAGAACTATTTCTATGAGAACAGTTGTAATGCTTGGAGCTTTCCCCCAAACAAGCAGGTAACATTGTGGCACGCAGAATTGACATTTTGCTTAAATACTTCACTCCTGCTGCAAGATCTGACCCTACAGCTACATTTAACCTGTCTTGAGTATTAGCCAAAGAACAACCTTTCATGTCACACACTAGATTAAGTCCCGTTCATTGACTTCTCTGAGTGCCCAAGACAGCATTAAGAAGTCTCTATACTTGGGTCTGACAGACACTTTCCTCAATGAGTTTTTGCAACAGAAAATTTCTATTGGGAAAAACCCAAGAAGCCAAAGATCCAGAGCAAAGGGATGAACAGTACTAAGGGTTCTTGGTCTTTCTACCCACTGTATAGTTTTGTAGAACACTGTAAAAGTGGAAAGGCATTAATTTGAGAAATGGACTGAGCTATTGTCATTCATCTTAGGTTTTGATGCAGAGGAAGTCTGCCACCCGTCCACCGAAGTGACTTATATGAGATGGGATAGCTCCCTGATTTAGTTTACTGTAAAGGAAGCCTCGGTGCTATCTACCCTTGGCAGCAGTGCATAGGGTTAGAGCCCCTGAAAGAGGAAACATGTCTCCACCTAATACTGAGAAGTTAATATACCTGCGCTGGCCTGAGCTGATTGTTCCTCCTAGTCTGCTTATGCACTCCCCATCAGGCCAGTCGACGCTAACAGCCCAGGAGAACCTGTCACCCTCAGATGTGCCTCAGGATCTTATTGAATCACTGCTCCGGCTGCTGGAGCCATCATTCATGGATTCATGAAGGCTTGTCATTATTCTGGAGACAAACTGGAGTTTGAACTGAAGCTTGAAATGAAAACCACAGCTGGCATCCATACTGCAGGCATGTGTGTGTCATCAGCAAGTGAGGTAGTCTACTGGAATTTCACAGTAGGGAGGAGAGACAAGGAAACCTCTCCCGATCACATCTGCTGGCAGAGAGCAAGAAGAAGAAGAGATGGTAGGAATTATGGCACAGCCTTCATGTCAACAAGAGATCAGCATCCACCATAGGTGTCCATGAAAACTGGATTTGTCTTTCAGTGTGGCCACTTGCTTTCCTGTATGGTCATCACAACCTCTGTCAGTTCGCTTCTGAGGTGACACTTTACATCCAATCCTGTTCGTCTTCAGCCCAGATTAACTTCCAGTGAAATCAGGACACTTCAGAAATGAATATCTTGGTGCTTGCTCCAGCAGTCCTTTGAGTCAAACCACCCCCCCCCCCCCTTAAAAACCAAAAAACAGCTACGCA
>NW_010428764.1:0-29159 GCF_000710305.1 Buceros rhinoceros silvestris | reverse complement strand
AGTCAAACCCCCCCCCCCCCCCATTAAAAACCACAATAACAGTCTGATGAATCCCTTTTCCTTAAAACTGATGTTAATGCTACAATGACCCAGAAAGAGAAGCATTTGTTAGATCAAACAGTAACGATCAGACATCGGGGGAATGGGGAAAGCCGCCCTCCAGATGCAGCGTGGAAGAGCCGTCTGCAGGACCGCGTAATGGGAATGTGAAAACCAGCCTCCTTTGGGAACAGAGTCAGATGCAGAGCACTGCTCTGCTGATTCCTCACCGGCAGGGCTGGAAATCGGACAGAAGAAGGATTGTACTGCCTTGACCTCAAGCAGCTGAAAAAGGATTTCATTCACACCCTGGCATTTCCATGGATCGCCTGAGCACAGGAATGACAAAGTGGAGTAAACTTTCTGGACAACATCCAATAACATTCTTCTGAAACAAACTTACAAGTATACATTTACCTGCAAGCTGGAAAAAACCTTGCCCCAGCCCTTGGGTGTGTTGCAGGCAGAGCTGAGGTGCTGGAGGCGGAGGACCGCATCTTACATCAGACCCTGCACTTGACCTAGTCATTGACTGCCAAGGGGTGCTTTATTCTCTCATTGTTCAAGGACTCTGCCCATTTCCATACGGTTTGTACTCCTGCCAAGTACTGTAACTTGATTTTTTTTTTTTATGTCTGATTAATCTGAGCTTTTGCTCTATGACTTTCTGTCTCCAAAAGAACTCCCTCTGCTTGCTGGCACTAGTTCCTGGACAGAGGGACTGGTGATGGCTGGCAATCCCCTCTCTTATTCAATGTGCTGTCAACCTGTGCTCCAACAGTGATGCTTTTCCTTCTGGATGGATGCAACCTCTAGGATTTGTCCCCATTAGTCCACCTCAGGAGGGAGAGAACTGAAATTCTTCCAAAAATAGTTTCAGTGGCTACTTGTGTCCCACATCACCCAGAGACTGTTTATTCTTTCTCCTCAACACATATGGATCCTTCTCGAGAAAGGACCTGGGGGTTTGGACATGCAGGGAAGGGACAGAAGGGGAGAGGAAAGCTGGGATGGGGTGGCAGAGAAGTCAGTGGGGTCTGCACTCTCCTGCACTATGTTGCTGCTTTCTGGCCTTTGGAGAGGGAGAGAGATAAGGTAGAACAGTAGCTGTGGGGTTGCCTTGGGTATGTTTCCTCTTACCACAATGTCAGCCAAGGGGCTGTTTGCCTAGGGACCCTATTTCTTGGGGTTTTTTTTCCACCCAGAAAAAGCAAACGCAAGCGCTCCAGCCCATGCTGTGCTATGGGACCAAGCCCAGCAGGCTAGCCTGCCTTGCTTCCCATAAGGGAGCATCAAGCTATATATAAAGATGCTTCCTTTTATCTCTGGCCAATAGCCCTATTTTCCTCGTGAAACCTGCAGGGGAGCCAGCTGAACAGAGAATCACCTCAGAATATTAGTAATGCTCTGACACATGCCTTGTGTTTGATAAAAGCTCGACTCAGACATTCACGGCATCTTGGAGTTCCGCGGATGGAAATCCGCCAAGCTACCTAACACCCACTGCTGAAGGGGTTTGTAGGGTGGCTATGGGATTTGACTCAAGGCTTTGTTGGCAGACGGTGGTTTGCTTGGATGGGGTGCAGTGTCATGCAAGTAAATACAGTGCAAGTACTTTTCTTTTACGTAAGGGGGCTGCAGAGGATGGGGGCACCTGGTCCTGCCTCCAGACTGTCCAGAGGCCACTGGAACCACTGGCGTTTGGTATAGCGAAGGCACCACATTGTTAAAGTCGTTTTAGAGGAATAATGGCCACAAATCTTGCTGCAAAGCTTGGTTTTTAATAAAACCTGAGTTTGGCAACTCTGAGATGGAAGTGCAGATCTGCCTAGACTCCCCATAGCTCCCCGCCTGTGCAAGGTGTGCGAGTCCTTCAGCTTTCTGGGAAAGCAGGAGGAAAAGGCATCCCTGAGCAAAATTCTTTCCCTGAAATGTTTTTAAACTTGCTCTCTTCTGATGATCACAGTATCTCTCCCCAAACCCCCCAAGCCCTCCCCCACCCCGATGCTGCTATCACTGCCACAGTGCGTACATACAGACGATGCTACTGAAATGTACACGCGATTGACTTCAAAGCACTGAGCAAGTGCATGTGTAATCAAGTGTGGTGAATGAGTCTGAATCAGTCTTGACACGGCTTTCCTCACCGGCCTGGCCTGGGTGCCTAGACAAGGTTTTTATTCTCATTGCTTTCTCATATGATAGAGCACCTCTAGCTGACTTTTTTTTTAACCTCCTCTGACATTTAGGGCTTGTCTATACTGGGGATTTAATTCAAATTATTTGAGGATGTGAATTTAGAGAGGAATAATTATTCTTGATTAACTCCCTGTGTGGACAGTCTTGTTCCAAAATAGAAGTGCTATATTTCAAATGGGCTCAGCTGACTCCAAGAAAATCAGTAGGCTGTTTTCTCTAAGTAAAAGGGAAAGGAAGGACACAAAATGAAGAGTGATATTTTCCTCTTCAATTTGTTGAAAAATGCAAGGACTTTTGTACATTATGAAAGTTTTAACTGAAAATTGCTGTATGTTATTTTGTATAATTTGCACCTCTGATAAGCTGCATGCTGTTAAAATTATTGTTCCATGAAAATAATTACACAGCAGCCAACACAATTAGACAAGCAATGCAAAATGAGAGGCAGAAATGTGGGATGAGACTCTGACCGGGAGGGCTGTTTGTAGGGAGGTTGCTCTGAGGTGTATTTTATTCTGTCCACACACTGGCATCCAGCCTGATTTGCTGGAACAAAACCGGATTACAGAATGTAACAAGCCTCACAAAAGCTTAATCAAAAGAAGTTTCTCAGCTTTAGGATGAATTTTCTGTTTAAAAACAAGAAAAAAGATGAATACCAGAATAATCAATACTCTGCCAGGGAAAATCAGACGGAGGTGCCAAAAGATGTCCAACAACCCCAGTGGTGTAGGCACTGATGCTGCTGATGCCTGTGGTCCCCAATCAGGGCTCTGGGTTCCAAGTGTCACACATGGGCTCAGGCACTGATCTTGTATCACCCTTATTACTGAATTGATCTCATCCCAGGTATCACTATTTAAGAATATTAAGGTATTTGTCTGGTGACAGCAAAGGATGCAGTGAGCACTTTAGGGTGAAGAGTGTTTAGCATGGATCCAGACACAACTTATGGCATACCTTTTAATTACAGGGCAGGGAACTGGTCCTAGTTGGTTACCAGCATGCACGTGCTCACCTAACCTCTTCTTAGGTTAACCTCTTCTTAGGTTAATAGCTGCTCTATCTAGGTGGCCATCCAAACCTGGACATGAATGTCTTCCTGGAACTAACAAGCTTACCCTTACAAAATTGTTATCAGAGCTGGTTCATGTGATTCCTCCAAAAATCTGTCATCATCAGCAAATTAGCATACTCTGAATTTAAAAAATAAAAAAACCTGAACCCACATAAAAAAGTCAGTAGATGCGAAATCCTTCCCAGACAATAGGAGCAGCTACCAGTACTAGAAAACACAAAGTTCAAGCTTTTGTCTGTCTGTCTGTTTGTTTTTTGTTTCACTTCAGCGTAGGATTGCGAATCTTCAAAAGACTTAATTTTTTCTTTCCTGGAGCAGGAAACCATTTGCCACCCAGGAGCAATTTGCAGTGAAGCACTGAGAGCCAGCCCTTGGATTTCAGCTCTGGTTTTGAGAACATACAGAAGCATGCTGGGATTGTGATAATACAGAGATCTACAGGATGGCTCAAATCCATAAAAATATGCAGAGCTCTGCAGGAACAGAGCTTAGAATTGAAACTCCTGCAATCATACCAAGAGAAGTGGGAATCTTAATCTTACAGCTTCCAGAGAAGGTTTTGTCTTTGCTTTTCTGGCATTGCTTTCAATATTGGGCTTCACTGACCTCTCTTCTTCATCCATGTGGAAGAGCAATCAATAGACAGGAGACAATTATACCACTCTTTTAAAATCTACTCTACATGTTACACAGTTAACAGCGTATCTGAGAAAAGATATCCAAGTCCGCATCTGTATCTACATCCATTTCAAGGTACCCTACTCACTCATAGTAAGTCAAACTTTTCCCTTCTTCTTGAAGACCAATATCCTAACAAAATGCATTCCTTTAAATGTTCAACCCACCAGACCAGCACAGGTCATGGCCTAAAACCCTAGGAAGACAGAGGAACTTACATTTTCAAAAGACGGAAGCAGCTTGAGCTTCCTAAACCTCAGGGCCATGGGAGACATGGGTTACGTACAGAGTGTGGGCAGCTGTGCTTCACTGCACATCCCATCCTCCTGGTCACCCTCGTCAGGTCCAGAATGAGCAGGAGCAACTGCAGCCCTTCTCTAGTCCACACCCCCCACCCAGTTATTGGTGGAAGGGAAGGCGATAGGTACACAGACCTTACTGTGGGATGGAAATGGGATGCAAACATTCGAACTCAGAGGCTCAGGAAAGGTCTCCAGTGCCACACTTCAGCTATGATGTTAGTAATTTTGGGGACTTCCAGTAGAGCTTAGAGCTCTCTGGGGCTTGAGCCATTCTGAAAACAGGACTTCAGGATGGTTTCGTAAATTTTAGTCAAGGTGAATTTATACTAAAGTCTAAATCCACAGTTAATTACAATGAAGTAGAAATTGTTCTGAAGAGATTAGGGATGAGCTTTTGAAGGACGCCTCTGAATTTTAAGTAACCAATTCTCATTGAAAGTCACTGTGTTTGGGCATCTAACTCCCTAACTCCAAAGCAGGGTCTAAAACTTATTCTGTTAACAAGCCAGGCAATATTTCTTTCCCGGGAAAGCAGTCTTCTGCTATTCCAAAATTAAGACAACAGAGAGATACATTTTTGTTTTATTCTCAAAGGCTAATACTGAAACAATATAGAAATCATTGTGAAAAATAAACTATAAGCAATTTAGATATTTAGTTTTCAAATCAATTGACAGGCATAGCAAGGAAATGTTTTTACCTCTGAAGAAATAAATGTAATAAAATACTGTTTAAATAATGTTGAAGTGATGTGATGAAAGACGGGTTCACGAACCCTCTGTTATGTTAACAATTAGCAGTGCATGACATGGGTTTTGTTTAAGAAATGTGTACTGATAATGTTGGGGTCAACATATGAATAAACAAGAATGGCAGTATGGACTAGAGTCGGACTTTATTAACGTATGCTTAGTCATCTGTGTTGCTTTTCTTATGGTACCAAGATCTACTGCAGTCAAGTCCTGTGAGTCCGTATGTCCACAGGCAGGTGTGGGCACCCATTCATACTCTTGCTTACACAGAGACATAATTTTTGTGCCGAAATGACTTTCTTGCTCAAAGCGAGGAAGACACACGCATATCAGCCCCCTACTGAAGTCTGATGCTGACCCACACTGTCAAGAGGCAGCAAGGCCCAAGGGCTGGGGTGCTGAACTGGGACCACCCCAGGAGCACCCCAGGAGCTATCACATGTTCTGTTACAGACTGACCATGCAATGTCAGAGAAGTTACTGTGCCCTCCTCTCACTTTCCCTTAGTTTGAGAATCTTATTTGACTGTAAGCTGGTCTCTTGATGTTGGCCACAATTGTACCCTGAGCCCAAAATTCTCACTGACTGTAAAGATAAACTTCTTGGAGTTGGACTTAAGAGGATTCGGATGTCTTGGACAGCTTCCAATTCATCTCACCTCCTGCTGTCTTGGAAAGCTGTGGCCTCTTTCCACATGTTTCCTTGGACAGCTTGGTCCTCAGTCCTTCTCAGTGATAGCTTGGGAATAGGCACGTAAAGGCAGATCTGAGAAGCATCATCTTGAGAAGGCTGCTGCCATTCACAAAGAATAAGCTTTTATCTTCATTATGCCTTAAATACTCTCTTAAGCCTTTTAATTTACAGACAGCGATGATGGAAGAGTCCATTATCTGAGCCAAGAACAATCCTCTGAATATTTGCTGAATGACCTAGTTCACCAAATGTTTCCAGAGGCTTTTCTATTTACACGTATCTAGTACGATCTCTGTTTTCCATGCTGCGAAACACACACAGTAAGCCAAGCTTTGCTTATGGCCGTTGGCAAGGTGAGGGCTTGGTCCAGCAAAATGTTGACCACCCTCAGTTTCCACCAGAGGCAATGGAAGTTGAAGGTAACAAGCACCCACAAGAAGTCCATAGATGGCAATGGACACTACTTGGACTTCCAGTGCATTGGCTGATTAGATAATGGTCTGTCTCTAGGTAAAATGTATATTCTTTCCCTCTCACTCTCCCTTTCCTTTCTCTGTCTTAATAATGCATGTAGCTCTGATTTATTTTTTTATCAAGATTAACAATGGAACAATACTGCTTCAAATATTAAAAAGGCAAAGAAATGTAGGTACTGAAAAGGAAGGAAAATACCTCAATTTCAAGCCTAAAGATTACTTTGGGTCCCAGAGGAAGCAGAAGCAATTTAGTGGCTGATACCCTTAGCAAGAAAAAAGGTTGTAAGATTAAGACCAACTGCTGTTTGGATAAGTGGCTGGTAATTGCACATATCAGCAATTATGTGCTGTCATATCATTTTTCTGTTACCTTACTCCTCTCTTGTGTCCCGACAGGGTTTGCTTGGAATGACCCTACATCTATGGTCCTCTTTGGATTCACCTTCTTAATGTCATACAACAGTGCCTCACAAGTTCAAAGAAAAAAGAAGTCATTATTACAGGAGATGCCTGATGGAGGTGCTCCTCTTCGCAGATGTAGCTAGAGGCTACTGCTATAATAACCAGGCTTCCAGGAAGACAAATAAAGAAAGGCCTCCTGAACCTGCAAACCCCCTCTTTGTCCTCCAGCCTTGCAGGGAGAGAATTCTCATGTGTGTGTGGAGAGTTTAGCAGGGGGAGGTTTGAGCAGGGTAGGAGAGGGTTGTCCGTGCATGTTTCAGGTGCCATCCTGCCCGTGATGCTGCAGCGCATGGCTCTGGGCCACTCTGGGGGTTCTTGGCGGGACCTAGGGGCCCCAAGGCTTGCTTGGTCAGGGCAGTAACAGGTTACTATGTTGAATTCACTGTATGCAGGCTGCTTATAATTCCTGCCCCAGCTGCAGACATTTTGGGGTGTAATGGTGGCCCACCCTTGAGCTGAGTAGCAAGGCTCAATTCTGTAGCTTGTCAGAGACTTCGCATCAGTCAGGTGAACATCATCAGAAACACCTTTCTACTCACAGAAGTAGCTGATTCCCCAACAAAGTGTCAAAACATAACAAAGTCTGTTCCAGCTAAACTCATCTCTTCATTGCCTGAGGGAAGCCTCCAGCTTATATGGCACCGGATGCTCCCATGGAGCCGAAAATATTTAGCTCACTAATCAGATTCAGGCAGGAGTTATAACTGCTGCTGTCTGCAGTGTGCCTACAGTGTATCTAGAGAGGACAGACGACACCTGGCTTTCAGGTATCCCAATACCGACCTAGAGTGATGCCTCTGAGGTCAATGACTTTATAGGGATGTAAAGGAGAGCAAGGTTTTACATGGGGATCCCACTGCACAAGCAGAGTGAGTCCTGTCTCTGCAAGGACCATCCGTCAAGGTGAGAAGCTCTGGAAAGGACCAGGAAGTGCTGTGAGAGATGCCAAACCACAGCCGAATGCAGGAATCTTAGCAGTGACAGCGAGGTGCCACCTAACAGCTCATGGAAGAGCTAATACCCTTTGAAAAGCAGATAAAAGATTCATCAGCACAGATGAAGATATGAGGGCTTGGGCTTAGACAGCCTGTAGCTCCTGCCAAGAAATTGTGTGGAAGGTAGAAATGAATTTAAAAGATTGAGTGGGGGCCAGCAAGTCAATAACTGAATAATCCCACCCAGATAGGAAACCAAAGCATAAACAAGAGTCTCCACATGCTGACGAGTTAGCACTGGTTGCACTCTGGAAAGGATCCTAAAATAACAGAGATTCCTGGAGACAGAATAAACACATCTCTCAGTTGTCATCCTGAGCAGAGGGTAATTGCCTAGATGTCTGATTGACTCGCTGCTAGAACTAAATATGTAGTTTTCTGACATGCTGTCACCTCCTTCACTGTACGTTTAAGATTTTCCAGTAAAGCACATCAGAAATCAAAGCAAATATCCACAAGGAAAGATGCATCTCGACCTTGAACTTTAATCACCGGCAAAGGGCTGAAAATGTATTTAAAAGAAGTGAAGTTACTGCATTCCTGAGAGTGACATTCAATCTCAAAATTCCCCAGGGGCTCGTGCATATACGATCCAAGCCCTGCAACAGAGGAACAGGGAGTTGCAGCCCCTTCTGAGGGCTGGGGAGTTGGTACGTGGCTTTCTGATCTCCCCAGTCAAACCATGACATAGTCCTCAACTTCGCATCTGATTCCCATTTCCTTTCCTGGGGTTTCCTTCGGGGTTTCCTTCAGCATGTGTCTTCCCAGTTCGTGCTGCTGGGAAGAGACAGAGCTGCAACATTCCCAAGTTTGTCTTCCTGCTAGTTTTAGCAGCTCTTTTTACCCTGAATCTGAGTGTTTGATACCTTCTCAGAGCCACCACAAGGCTCTTGGTTAGTGATTCCTATCAAGCGCTGAGCAGTCCTGTCCACACTGCTCATGCTTTGCTTCCTTCCCACCTCACAGTTAGTCTCAGTATCAGCTATGTTAAACTTTTATTTACATAAATGTAAGGGAACCCACCCAGAAGCCTTAACACTGGTACATGAATATGAATTTTCCTAAGTCTTGGAAGTTGCAGGGGGCTGGGCGACTGTCAACATAATGTTGGTTTTCAAAACTAAAGTGTCTTAGCCAAACCCAAGGCTAGCCCACCTCCTGGGAAGGAGACATGCTGGTTCAGAGTTCAATTCATAATAGTTATAAAAACCAATATACTAAATGCAATGCAATGCGAGTTCACGAAGGTAACTGTTTGTTAACCTGATATTACACTCTAACATCTAACAGACTTTTAGAGAATAATTTATTCCATTCTCTGTGACAGTTTAGCTACTGAACTTAAACCAAAATTGACCTGGCACATCATAGGTGAAGGGAAAATGTTTAACCAACAGGCCTTTAAAGGTAACTGTAAAAGAAAACTCTTAGTAGATGACGGTAATTCTGAGAGAGTCCCGGTTCTTAAGTCCTTGGTTAATATTATGCATTTGAGATAACAAAAAAAAAGATCACCACCAGAAGGCACAAACATCGGACATCAGATGTGTTATTAATATGAAAGGATAAATCACAGACATGGGGTGATCTGTATCACTTGGTGAGCCGCACGTGAGAGGTTGGTGCGGTTGGTCATGAAGCAATTCCTCAGTGAATGAGGAATGCCCGACGAGCTTCCACGCAGGCTATGCTGGAGCCCACAAAAAGCCAGCATGCAAAATGCAACACCTGGGGAAAATCTGCGAGTGCCAGACTGTAGGAAGGAGGTCATCGCCTCTCACCGCAGGTCTGCTACAGCCCCTTCTATGAAACTGCCTCCAGGACAGCAGCCCAGCACTACCATCAGATGATGGAACTGAAGAGATTCTGAGAAGCTCCACAAAGAGACCAGAAATCATGGCATGGGGTAGGCAGAGGGACAGCTGCTTCTTCCTTTTGCCAAAAAAAGGAACTCTGGAGGCACAGGAGGGCTCAGGCGCATGGCAAGGCAATGGAAACCATGCCCTCCAAATCCAGGTTATATGGTGGCCCGAGGACAAGTCTATCTTCTCTATCTCTCTGCATTTGAAAATTCACCCCAGAGTGAACCGTAGCACAGGTCAGAGAGAGCTTGTGATGCCAGTTTACAAGCTATTCCCTCCCTTCAGCCTGTCCAGGAAAAAAGCATTTTCTAACAGAAACTTCAATGGAGCTATCACTTTATGAGCACTACAAATATATATATATATGAAACAACTTGTCTAACATATGTTCAAGATAGAAGTTTGAGATGTCAGAGAATTTTATCTGAAAAAAGCAGGCATTTGTGCACAAGAGGATAACTTCAAACCTATCTACCTATCTATGCACTCTCAGCTCTAGGTAAATAGAGAAATCAAGCAGAAGCTAAAGCAGGCAGACACATGTAAAATGATTTCTTCAGGCAGAGAAGAACAGGACATCCCTCAAGTACTGCTAAACTGAGTTTTGGAGAGAAAAATGGCAATTACTCAGCCCGTGCCTCCTGCCCTCGTACACATGACCTCAGAAACAAAGTAATGCGCTCAGCTGAGACAGTCAAATGTGCCTCAGGGGACTGGGATGGCACGTCTTGCTGCAGCCAGCTCTTTTTCTACCCACGATGACCTACTCTTTTTTTTGTTTGCTGTAGGAAAAATATTACAAGAACCCAGGGGAAAATGGGGTAGGAAGGTGCGAAGCACAGATGGGAGGAACCCAGCCTGAACAGAAGACCAGGTGATCCGTTGGTGCTTCCTTAGTCTGATTTCATGCTAGTGATGATCAGAAATAAGTGATTTAAAACCAGTATAAATGAGTCCTAGCTTGGGTTTATCACACAGTGAATTTCCTTTTTCTCCAAAATTCCATTTGTCATAGCTCACAGAAGGCTCCCTCCATTCATTTACATACTAAAACTCAACAGATGATGAAGGAGAAGTAATCGCTGGAGACAGGAATAGTAGTTTCCTTTGTTATGTTTCTTCATTTTCTTTTTGCTCAGTAAAGTCTACGCTCAACAGAAAGCCGACTGTTTCAGATGCCTTTGTAAGCAGCGTTTTACACCATCAGACATTAGTACACAGAACTTTAAAGTGATTTAACACAGTCAAAATAAATGAGATAAGCAACGCGAGGGAAATGTGTGGCAACATCTTTTGTCTGCAGAGCCAAGAGCTGAGCAACACCTTGAGACAGTGCTTAAGTGAAGGGTGCTGCTCCCCTGTCCCGAGCAAACGGAAGCTCATGTCTGTTCCAGAGCAAAGTGATTGTCATGATTGCTAACGGAATGGGTGCTGTCTCTCACCTAAAGCTCTCTGTGCAGAAGATGGATCCTGGAAATGATATTTTAAACTTCCATTTTCCCTTCAACTGCCATTTGGATTTATTTTTTCTCTCCCCCACGTTGTTTCACATTAACTGCATTCAACTACAGGGAGTATCAGAAAATATTACCTTAGCTTGAGAATAGATTTTCTCTCAAGTGACATCTTCCAATACTACTGATTTATACCCTTTTCCTGCATTGATCTGTTGGGAGCTTTCATCAGCTATATCTGACATAAACACTATTATTCTGTATTGCATTATACCCTAGAAATCCACTCAAATCCCTTTGCTCCTCAAATTAAAGCAATATGCATTACAGTGTCCTGATTTCCTTCTATTCTTGCATTTGCATTTTTGTATCATGCTCTAGATTACCCCTGTAAATTTTGGCATAAGCATCTCCCTGTTCATTTAAGAATATTGCCTTTAATTTTCGTTATACCTTGAAGCATACAAAATCTCGGCCCCAAAGGACACATGGAGACATTTAGTTCCCACAGTGGCTGAATTTCTGTGGAAGTTATTTAAAGCAAATGTCATGTTGTTCAGAAGCCCAAGCCTTGTTCCAGGGCGATCCCATGGACACCCACAATGTGTCTCTGGTCTCGCTGCTCCACAGTGTGAGGTTCGACTGCTGCACTATGCTTTACGGAGTGGACTTCTCTTCCTGCCACAGCACCACAGGCTGCAGTTCTGCAGCCAAAAGGTTCTAGCTGTGTGGCCTCACTGGGATGCCTGAGCTCTTCAGCAGTTTATCCACTGAGTTCGTTTGCCTGTGAGCAGGTTTTGATGGCAGAAATAGAGTGACAGCTATAGGCTGCACTTCTGCTGCAAGAGATTGGGTGGATTCATTACACTGTTATTCACTTTGAGCATCTTTTGACCATCAGAATGATCCAGTATTGTATTTCTTACAAAATACAATTCTACAAGAGTTCAACTAATAATATATCTCGTAGTTTGGGTGGGGTTGGGAATTTTTTGGGGGGTTTCTACATTACTTCCCAGATTTGTCCTGTGTAAGTCCAATGTTTGCCCCAATCAGATAATGGTTATATTGGAAAATGTATTCACTCAGCCAGAGCCCTGAGTTTGGTAAAGCTACATGACATACACGAAAGGACAGGATTTTTCTCGAAAGAGAAACTTCAGACTTTTCTGAGGAAGGATACAGGCATGTTGGTTCAGAGTTGCTCTGTTTAATAGCCATCTAGGTAACATGGCATACTCTTTATTCTAGACTTTCCTCGGTTATTACAGCCCCCAGAATGTAGTCTAAAGAAGAGTTGGTAGGAAATGTATTGTAGGGACAAGTCTTTCCATGGGTGGGAGTGAAGAGAGGAGACCCAGGCCTTATTCCAGTTGAGTCTGAATCTGTCATGTTCTAAGTGATCCTATTATTGTCTACTCTTATTTTTCAAATATCCACTGCAACATATCTGAGATTTGGTTTAACAGTCTGAGCAACACAGACTCTGTAGGCAATCAGAGCACAAGGTGCACAGAGATTTGGAAGGGAGGAGCCTTTGTATAAGGCAGAGTAGAAGCTGAAGAAGGCAAGGCAGAAGATGAAGGTTTGGCAAAAAAACCACCAAAACAAAAACTGTCACCTGGAGTCATAGAGGAAGTGTGTCTGCAGCTTCCACATCAGAACAGGAAACCTCTTTCTCCACCTGTACTTAGGCAATGCAGGGCCACCGATCAGTCCAGCGTAGCTTCAATCACAGCCATTAATGGCGAGCTCCCCTTGGAGCACCGTCCAACATCATCCATGTACCCATGAGGACAGCATCTCCTGAAAACTCCAGCAAATGACGCCTCCCTGGCCCGTTCACATACAAGAGCAAACGATGATATTGCTGCTAGAAATGAACAAAATTTTATATCCAACCCAAGCAGAAGAGATTAATCTCTGCTCATGTCCACTGGGCGAGGACCAAAAAGGACAGAAAGACAGAAGGCTAACAAAACCAGTTATGTTGTGCCTATCAGAGCTAGCAAAATAGCACTGCATATTCAGTAAGATTTTTTCAAAAGTTCAGAAAATTCCCTCCAGTAATATGATGGGTGATAATTCAATTTATTTATGTTTTTAAGGCATGAAGACTGGCTTTAACTTCCCTCAACTGTGCCTCTATTATTATTAATCTACTTATCTTCTAAAATGATCATCTAAACTACACTTCTATAGGGAATGCGATCTTTGGCCATGTAGGGCTTTGCAATTATCCAGTTCTGAATGAACTTGTTGTTAAAACATTTTTTAAGTCTAATGAAAACATTAGATCAATTCCTCGCAGTGATAGTTGTCATTAAATCAATAGCGTGTGTGAGTCCATTATACTGATATTTGACACGAACTGCCAAAGGTCTGCTAACAATGAAACCATGCTGAAGCATGTCCTTTGCTAAGCATATTTCATACAAGATAAAAATCTGTTAAGTCTACAGTAACCGAAACTTTTCTTCTTTAACTAAAATAAACAGATTTCTGAAATGTTGCTGTAACTCACACTAGGACCACCATGATCACACAGGTTTTGGAGCCGGTCCTTTTATCACACCTTTATCACAGCTGTGCTCTCAAATCAGTTTAAAAAAGCTTTTTTGATTGTTTATCTGTATGGCTTACAAAGCACAGGCAGAGATCTTGTAACAAAGTTCTGCTAGGCATGGAGGACCCAATCTTACTCCCTCCGAAAGCAACAGCACTGCCACCAACTCCAGTGGAAGTCAGACTGTTCCTCCAGACCCTGGGAAAGGAAAGGTCTTCCCAAGGAGAAAGAGCAACTCTGCATCACAGCAGAGCAGCTTGCAGGAGCAAGAAACACAGCCAGACCCCTTTCCTCATGGAGAAGAACAGTTTCTTTGTATGTGCCATTATACAGCACGTGTGAAAGATTATTGGAATACCTCTGGCTCTATGTTCTTTAAACATCTTCCCAGTGGCCTGCAAACTCAGCCCCCACTCCTACTGTAGGCGCTTCAGAAACAGCATCCCATCAATGCAATCCTGTCACAGTATGGTGTCTGTACGATATATGTAATATATTACAGGATTTTTACCACCAGAGAACGACAACGCTCAAGGAAGTGGCTAGCTGATGGAGAGACTGAAGTGCAGAGAAGAGCCAATCACACGCCATTTCTTATGACTTATAAACCTAGTGATTTTTCAGAAGCAGTGTGTAACATTTGCTCACAGGCAAAGCAGCTCTGAGCACACAAATGTAAAGAGAAATAAGCATCAGTGGCAGTCCTTGACAATTTTCTGGCTGAAAAGACCACTTCAAACTGAAAATTCACACTAATTTATTTCAAAAATGTTGAAGATTTACTATGGAGTGGAGTGGGCAGAAGACCAGTGAAATTTTTCATCAAACAATTTTTGGATATTTTCATCCTCCGAAATGGCATTTTTTCACAAAGAGGTGAACTAATTGATAGGAAAAAAATCACCTGAGACATTTCCTGAGACTTTGACTTCTGCAATTCTAGCAGCAGAAAATCCCAACCAGTGCAGAAGTGGAGCGAGAACCCAAGCAGAGCCAGGTCCTGCCCTGCCCTGTGCTATGGCTCCCACTAACGGCAGCAAGAGAAAGCTCGGTCACTCCCACAGAGCAAGGAGCAGAAAAATCTGCAAAATGTTCTTCACCCCGGTTTTGGTGCTTGGTTCTTCAAAGTCTAAAAATACAGTTATCAACTAGGTTTTCCTGAATCGTTTCCACAGTCAGAATATGAGTTTAACAGAAAATAATCGGAATACTAGTCTCTTTGGATGGGTTTTTTCTCAGCTTCAGGCATCTGCATCGTAGACTTCTAAAGCTGCATCCTTGTTAACGGCCAGGGGAGCAAGATCAGGGTGTGATTCCCATTGACCGTCTGACCTATTGCAGGCATGGGATGAATCATGATCTCAATTTTGATGCTGATTTCTGCCTTGCCCGTATGCTGAGCTGGGACAACCGGTTTAGACACCTAGTGGAGATTGCCCCAGCATGACTGCAAGGAGATGCTACGCAGAAAACAAAGCCCTTGTAGTCAGCTGGTGAGGATAATGGTGGTTGAAGCAAGGCACTCCCTTTTGGGAGCCTGAATTGGGGGATCAGTGCCATGGAATGGAGGTTCTTGTTTACGGTTGAGGAAAGATTCAACCCCTCTCACATGGGATCTTTAGATTTTGGTCAAGTCTATGCTCCAGTTCTGTTACAAGGCAGGGAAGGTCCAAAAATCTCCGCTGAGAACTGATAACTGTGGAAGGAGATGGACAAATGGTTTACATTTCAGTTCTGAGCATGATGGAGATTATCAAAAGAGTTGAGTAATTTTCTGTTGGTAATGCTGCAGAATTATCTCAGCACAATCAGACACAGAGACGAGGTGCAGGCTGTCCTTGGGTCCTACTTCTAAACCTCAGATACATTTTTACGAGGCCTCTGACTCAAAGAATAAACATGAGAGGATTACAGCTAATCTGATAAGTATGTCTTTATTTAACTGTAACATCAAAAATTAAGCTTGCAGTACGTTCTTAAGAGATAGTCTTCAATGTAATTCAAAGATTTTTTGAAAGATTTTTTTCCTTTTAATCAAATTGTATTGATTTTATTTGACATTTGATTTCAAGAGAACCGCCAGTGTTTCTCCTTCACTGTCTTGAATCTGAGTCTAACATGTCCCAGCTGAAAGGCCACCTTGTGCTCCTCCTGAAGGCTGCTGCATTTTGGCTTCTCTGTGGGTCATACAGATCAGCCTGGGTAGAGATGAGCCACTTAAACATTTCCCACCAAATTTACAGACCTCTATACGGTGCAGGAGAGTGCTGCGCAGGTAGCCCAGCATGCATGTGGCATGGATGTATGTGCGGGGAATGTAAACCTGCTGACACAGGGCAGGCTTTCTTCACACCAAGGAATAACTTACACTGGGATAAGTAACAGCAAATACACTGCAAACATCAGGGAAGAGGTTTTGGCCAGCTTGTCCCCATCACTGGTCTGTGGTGGGACCAAACCAACACCCAATGGGTGCAGCCAACAATGGGAGGTTGAAGCACTGTAGTATCTCTCCTTTTCAGCAGCCTGTCCATATTGCAATGTATTTTATGTTTCAGCTCCGTGGACAAAGTCTCAGCCTTAGGTCTCAGCTGGGGTCAGTCCTCTGGTCTGGCTCCTTGCGTGACTGCAGCACATACCTGCGATGGTGGCACTATGGTGGAGGTGGGAGGGGCAGAGCTTTACCCCTTGATGGCAATGTTCCTTGCAGGACCACAGAGGTGGTCTTTGGGGACCTGCTAACGTTCAAAGCCACACACATAACTGCAGAGCCCAAGAAGGATCTTACAGAGATACTCCATATGTTAAAACAGAGTGTAGGTTCTTTGGTGATGTACCAAACCATAAAAGAGCTAAAAAAAGGATGCTGTGCTGTGCAGAAGTAATTACACAAATATATTAAGGTTGTAAATCAGAATTTCAGAAGTCAGGAAACGCCAGCTGGGAAAGAGCGCTCTGTCCACTGAATTCCCCTCTCATTTGTTCCTGAAGCTGGAAGCTGCCCAGTGAATGAGGCAGGAAATTTGAGGAGGAGGAAGGAGACATGGTGAAGGCAGTTGAATGGTGTCCTGGGGAACTGGCTGCTATCTCTGTCCCTGCTGATGAGTTTCTCTGAGATACTGCCAAGTCATCCAAACCATATATCGCAAGCTTTGTCTCGGTAATTGTGTGGGGTTTTGGTTTTTGAATGCAGAAATTAATGCCCCAAGTTCTGATTCATAAAACTGCTGAGCACTCGTTGCTGTGGAAGAAAACAAGGGCACTGTCCTTCCAGCACATAAAGTACTACAGAACGTGAAGTGTTCAGAAAAATCAGGTCATTAGGCATGCAAATTGGGTCATCAAAATTAGTGGATCTTTTTGACATTAATCTCTCTAGACTTCTTCCTGGGAAAACAGGGAGATCCCATACCCTACAGGAGAGCTGTGAACTAAATTAATTTAATGTTTGTTTCCCCACCAGCTCCCGCTCCATCTGATACTGATGCTATTTGCATGTCAGGCAGGCTGTTACCGTCTCTTCCTCACTTGCTGCAATCATTGAGGACACAGTTGAGGCATGGATTGCTGCTGTACCAGTATACAGCACTTCCAGCCCTGGGCAGACATGGAACAGGAGACTGCCCTGGCTTCTACAGCCACACCAGGTACCTCTGGTGCTGATAGGTCCATCTGGCTGAGCACTGTGATTTCCAGCTCCCAAATTCTCAAATTTGGTCATATTTGAGCATGGTTTCACATGTCCAGAGTATCATGAAGGCCAGGATGACCTGTCTACTGCCCAGCTTTAGGGCAGTGCTCCACTATGCAGAGTTTCCCAACAGCAAAAGCAACTTCTGAATGCACCTGTTCCTCAAGATGATTCTGCTCCCCTTCCATTTACACAAGCCCAAGTCTATTATCACTGAAGTAAAATGCTAAAACTCCTACCACAGATGTTTAAAGTAAGCATTTCTTAGAACAAAGAGCTTATTCAGCTTGAAAATACGTACTACCTACGGAGAAGTACTAATGCTTTAGCTCCCCGATTCTCCAGTCCCCAGCATCTGGGGGCTGTCTCAGTCACTGCTCAGCCTGCAGCCCCAAATCCTGCTGCCAGCGGAGGCAGCAGGGTGGGACCCCTCAAAACTGCTGTGCCTCCATCACCCACGGCTTTGTCAAGGGATTCGGGGAGAGAGGTACGGCTGCGTCTGAAGCCACGGCGTTCATCAGGGAGGACTTATTTCAATATGTTGTTGAAAGTATCTGATGTCAGGTTATATGTCTCAGGGGGACGCGTGTTTCGTGTAGTTTGTTATGCCATCTGTTAAGAAATGCAGCCACTCGTCTCTCCACTACACGACCACAGATGGGGAGTTTTTCCCCCTGTGTGCATTACTGTCAATATATGCCAAAGCCTTCTTAGCTAGAGCCAGGTGGAATCACCACCACGACGAGCGCGCCTGGGAAGAAGGGTGCTGCACAGGTCTTCCTGAGCACCTTGGCTCACGGCATGCAGATGAGCGTAACAAACAAAGCCAGCCAACAGCAAAGTCAGGTCCCCAAAATCTCTCTGGCTTGCAGGGCACTGAGTCATGACTCCAGCAGCAAAGCTGAAGGAGGAGGTTGTGCATCTTTCTGCAACATGGCGTGCAGCCCTGGTTGCAGACTTGACCCTTCTGTTGGCTTCTGCAGATGGCACTTGCCCCAAATCACCGTCTGGCGACAGCATGGTGAGTCTCAGACACAGGAAAAAATCCGAAGGCTCAACTGTTGCCTCTGTGGAGACGTCACAGCTCTCAGTGAAGGCTTGGTGTGTGCTTAACTAAACACTGTGACTCCAGTGCTCCAGATCGTGAAGGAAACCGTGCTTTGCTGACTGCCTGACCGAGTCCTGCAGGGGAAAAAGCAAATGCAAAGTGAGCAGCAAGTCCACCAACGGCTATAAGCAACTATTTATTTAAGCATCAGTAATGCTCCTTTTCTTTCAGGGGTGACTATTGCACCTTTAAATATCGAGCTGACACTTTTCCAGCATGACTGGGTCCATTCCTGAGCCTGCAGGTTGGAAGTTTTAAAGGGAGGTTTTACAGAAAGGGGGACTGTACCTGGAAGTTTTGTTGAAAACTGGAACTTTCACAGAAAGGAGACACTGGCTAGGAAGGGAAGTTTTACAGAAAGGGGATTTCAATAGGAAGGAAAGTTTTACAGAAAGGGGACTCGAAAGCCAGCCTCCACTTGTTGGTCTCTTTGGGGCAGGTATTTCACCCAAGCATAATAGGAGCTGGTATTGCCTTTATTTTCAGTGGAAAGCAAACAGTCACCCCGCTCTCACAGCACTACTGCCATCACACGGACAGCAGCACCCGGCAGTGTTTCCCAATGCAAGCAGCACTGCTGTCCTCTGGGAAGACCCAAGTCAGCAGCAGGAGCAGCAAAGCAGCTCCCTGGGGATGAGGAAGCACTTCTGAGGCTGGTGGGCATGCCAGAAAGTCTGTCTGAAAACTAAACAAAATGTAATTTTTTCCTACCCTTGTTAGAAGGATTTTCCCCCTCCAACCCCAGCCTCACTGCCAGCTCCAGGTGTTGCTCAGCCCTTCTAAAATCCCGCTTTCAAAGCTCAGATCTGGGATGCTGCCTTGGGAGGCAGCATTTTAGGGCACCAGCAGATGTTTGCACCTATCACTTCTCATAAAAGCCTAGTTGGCCTCAGTGAACACAGTCCCTCAACTAAATCCCTCACCTCCGCAAAGCCCCGTGTGTTCCTGCTCCTTGTGCCCGCTCTAGCTGGTCTCTGTGCATGAGTAGAGGCAGGGGAGGTGGTCCCTGCTCCACATGTGCCACACGGGGGACCAGGTGGCAGCCCAAGAAACCCTTGGGGATGGGAAGGACCCCGGAGGTGCCACTGAACAGTTCTGAGGAACCAAATGATTAATACTTGCTCATCCTGGATTTTTACAGCCAAATGCAGCATTCAACTGATGTCTGGCTTGTGCAGGCAGAAGACAGATGCTCTACGCAAATATTTCACCGGAACTCTGTTTGGACTTCAGGCTCCTTCCTCCCATCTCACATTGCAGGACTGGGGCTTAATTTACCAAATGACATAACCAAATCAAAAAGTGAAAGCCCTTTAACAGAATACTGTGACTAATGGAAAGGAAACCTTAACTCGCAGATATTTTCTCTACTTCTGCCATTAATTTACTTCTGCCATAATTTAAGTTCATACATGCCCATGAGAAAAAAACCCAACATCTCATAAAACACTCTTCAAATAAACAGGAATCTTACGCACACACATAAAAGCCCAGTATCTAAAGCAACCTCCGGCAGAGGTCTGCCTGCCAGGATCTCTCAGCAGGGACTGCCCACATGCATTTATTTTGAGTGCCCACATATTGCACCTGCGTCTCTGATGGCATGGCAAGGAGACAGCTGGCAGGATCTCCTGGCTTGGGCATGCTTCAGCCATGGACCAAGTTCATGAGCACTTACGTGGAGCCCCATGTAGAGGAAATCTTCCTCCATGTCTCTTACAACTGGGAGGCTGCCAGTGCTACATCTGCCTCTACAAGTTACATGTCCTGTAACAAATATTTGGACTCAAAAAAACCGGGCCCCAGGAGAGAAAGGATTAGGCACAACCCATAAAAAAAGAGAAGTCTTTGTGTTTTAATATCCGCATTTATATCTCAGCCTCTGACAAGCTTTTCACACAGTGCTTTGGGTGGGGGGCAGCCAAGAGTCATGGCACCTTGGAGGGAGCTGCCTGTTGAGGGAGCATGTCCCTAGACGCCAGGAAGGACATCAACAATGCAGACCTTCGAGAGGAGAAACACTTGCTCCTTTCTGCACCTGTATAATTCCCCAGATGGACACCCACTAGGGTTGCCAGATTTAAGATCTGAAAATACACGATGCAGCAGCCGCAGCAGCTGGAGGAAGCTGTGAGGAGCTATTTTTCCACCATGTCACTGAAAAAAAATCCTGGAAATAGAAAAGAAGATGGACTAGAAATAGGAAAAAATGGAAATGGAAGAGTAAAAGCTGCAGGGAGGCCAGGATGGAAAATAAAGGAGTAGAAGTAAGAGAAAGCTTAGAAGGAGAAAACACCCACTTGCAATCCTGAAAATGAGCAAGTTTGGAGAGAAATAACAATTCTGTTCTTCCAGAAAATTGCAAAAAACCCCACAAAACAAAACAAAACAACCAAAGCTCCCTGAATGGGCAAAAATGCTGGCCCAAATAAAAACTCACGATCTCTTAAATTTTTTAGGCAAATGACCAGCAACATGACAACTTTTGTGCCTCGATCCTTAGGAGACAGCACTCCCCCTGACTCCCGACAAGAAGGACAAGGGATTAGCTCAGGCACTGAGGAGCTGACATAGTTAAACAGTGCTGCTGGCAGATACGATCCAGTTTATGACTGAGGTTGTAAAAACATGCATGAAAGCAAATTCGTAAGGAAGATACTCTAATGAAGATGTATAGAAGGGCTGTAATGCCATGTAGCCTCTTGATAGCTAAGGCCCTGATCCTGCAAATTAAGCTAAGCGGCGAAGTTAATCAGATGCATAAGCGTTTGCAACATCAGTGCTTTTTTTTTTCTTCCCCAAATGAGCTAAATTCAAAGAGCTTTGGTTTAAATTACACGAAGATATTAGCAACATCGGTTCTTTATTAGAATCAGTTTATTCATTCAGGGTGTACAGTACGGAGCAACACGCCTGGCATGGTTAGTGATGCGTGAACCTGAAGGGGAAGAAATCCCTTTGCATTCCCTTCACAGCCAAGTTGCACAACAATTCAGGCTGCTGCCTCAGCAGCCAAATGGGCAATTTTCCAAGCCTAGAAGTCAGCAACGAACCCGAGTGTTAAGGCGGCTTTGTTCTCCCTTAATGCTGACCAGATAGTCTTGGAAAGCTCCCTCGGATCATTTTCTTCCTCCCCACCTTCTCCCTGACAGCCTCTTCTAGAAGAGCACAACCATGATGTTGCATTTCCCAGCCCTCCATTCCAAAACAACGGGTGGAAATCTCAGACAGATTCACAGGGTCAAAGGCAAAACTTTGCTTCGTGGCAAAGCTGTGAGTTTCCTGGTGAGGACAACAAAACTAAAGCAATGTACCTGAGGAATGAGGAGAAGGAAAAACGCAGGCTCTCCAACACCTCATCTCCTATCTCAGCGGTAAGTTTAAAGCTGTGTGTTAGCAGCAGGCATGGCAGCGTAACCCTCAGGAGCCATCCTGCGCTTGTCTTCATGTCAGGGAATGAAATACTGACTCAAAACAGCAAGTCCCACTTACAATTTGCACACCTCAAAGACATCACTAAAATAATCTCTTTTGTACAATGCAGGACATCTTGTACAAAGAGAGAGAAAAACTGTCAAAAGCTGAACAGGCAAAGGAAACCGAGAAACCCTCTCCACGAGAAGAGCATCTCCATGATCATAATGGAACACAATCATGTCTGGGAGGCCAGGGGACCCTGTTGTCCTCTCAGCACATCCATGAGCACCCTGGTAAGATTTTTTGTACTGATCAGTTGAATGGTAACAGCTTCTCATGTCAGTAAAATTTTATATAGGATATCGAGGCACCTGAACAGCATCCATCAGGTATGCTCATGAGATAGTGATGTGAGGTGATCAGGGACTACCTCCTCCACAGCAAAAGGCAGGAGATGTTGGGATGGGATGGGATACACCATAATACACAGCAATGCTTCACAAAGGGGAAAATTGTGTAAAACCCTTTAGAAATAAATTACTTCATTCAGGAAGAAATACAACACCGAGGAGAAAGAGGAATATAAAAAGAACAAGTAAACAAACAGCTCCTGATTTTCTCCAACATTTTTTAAAAGGCTTAAGTGAAAATTTCTGAACTTATTAATTTCTCATCCAAGCATTCCAAACAGTTCCTTGACTAGTATTGCCTATTTAAGAAGTATTTTCATCCCACACCATGGCTGTACTTAGCTCTCATGTCTCACAGCCAGTCTGTGCTGAATGGCCACATCTGAAATGAAGAACGTCTGTAAATATTTCACTGTGCATGACCTGAAATTTTGGGGACCAACCCCTGACAAATTCAATGGTCACTTGTGGTCATTCATTACTTCGATTCTGAAGCAGAAGCAAAGGATCTAACCTTGATTTTGAACCAAGTGAAAAGGAAGATAGCAACGACAAGAGTGAAACAGTTTTACACACCAAAGTATCACTTCTAGTCCCAGGGCTACAGACGTCTGGAATTTTGAGTGCATATTTTGAGTCCAGTTCTTGCTCCCTTTTTCGGTCTTTGTTCCATGTACGTCTTAGTGGGCATTTCTGAAAATAAATACTGTGCCAGTTGGACTTTTGTTCTGACCTGGTACACAACTGCTTACATGGTTGTAGGATCAAGACGTACCTTTTCTAAATTTCCCAGCTTTGGAAGCATTTCAAAGGGAAAAATAGAAAAGAAAAGGAAACACCTTCAATTTAGTAATATTTTAATGTTGTTTGTTTTTCATTTTTCTGGCACTATTTGTAACAACCAGACAAGTATTAAATAGCTACAGAGCAGCAAGAGGAAAAACAGGTGGAAAAGGGAAAGAAAAATCCCTAATATCTTTTGTTATTTCCTACAAGGCAAAAAGTGATGAAGCAAGTATTAAAATTACAACAAGAAGTGAAAATAAATGCTAAGAACTATTAGAAAAACAAAACGCTGTTTCATTTCAAATCTGCCTTTTTTTTTTTTTACTTCATTAAAAATGAATTAAAAATGAGTTCAGTTCATTCATGAGGTAACCTCTTCATTTCAGTCTAACCCCTCCACATCAGAGTGCCGGATGACAGGGACATGGAGGGAAAAGTAGAGGGATCTTCCTGGGGTGCTTTGTGCCGAGGCTATTTTGGGTTGCATAGCAGCTGGTGGGCAACTGTGGGCAGCATCTATAAGCTATAGCAACGCTTGGGGTGAGGCTGGCAGCTGTGCCAGCCCTTGGATCAGTCCCGAGGCCCTGAAATGCAAAGACATCATGAAGCCGTTTTCCTCCCTTGTCTTGTGTTGAGCCTCCTGGGAGGCACCAGACAAAACCTGGCACTGACGTTCTTCTTGGTATCTATCAGAAACTTCCAGAGCTTCCACACCCAAAATTCAGAGACATCCACCCCATATGGATTCACAGAACCAGACCAATGTGTTTCAGAGATTGCTCTTCTCTTACACTCAGAACTGTAACAAACTTTACATGTATGTCAGCTCTTTGGAACAACTGCTGGAACACAATCAGATTGGTAGGCAGGATGTTTATTCCAACAAAGCCTGGCTTTCAAACCAGAAATGTTTGATAACAACACCCACTTAGCTCACTGCAGAAGATCCCTTTCCTAAATCCAGGCATGAACCAGCACTGCTGACCTGTTCTGTTTACAGGATAACGGGCATGGTCTGAAAGCACTTTCTAAAAAACTACTCCACACGCACAACTCCAGAGCTGCTGTGCACATTTAAGGATGGAACATGAGCTGGTACTTGTGCAATCACTGATTAAGACATTTGCTCTTGGGTTGATTCATGCTGACAATGTAAATAAACAGGTGAGCAGGTTCTGGGAGGTACAGTGTAAAGCCAGTGCTGTTGGTACCGGTGCAGGCAGCGTTGGTTCATGACGTGCATTTCAGCATAGCTCCTGCTGGAAAGAGAGGAATGTGACTGTCAGTCCCTGGCTTCTGAATAACTAAATACAAAATGCTCAGCAAGACAGAAAATAACAAAATTAGTCATCTCTTTAAGTGCCTGCCAACCCTGACATAGACAAAACATGAAGCAGGGGAAAGATGCTGCATTTTCCCCTGCAAATCTCTAACTGCAGAGAGCGCTTGGCCACAGCTCTCCCCCAGATTAGCGAGAAGGTCAGCAGCTCCCATCAAAGAGCAGCCTTCGCTCTGCAGCTGCATCCTGACACCTGTCAGCTTCATCAGCTGGAATGGAAACCTTGCCCAAACTCACTGGCTCCACTTGGGAGCAGGCAGCTCAACCCGACCGCAGGCTGGACTCGCTCAGCACCCAGTGCTGATCGGTAAGTGTCCTTCCTCCCACTGGACCTGCAATCTGGCACCTACCTATGCTGTAGAGAAACAGCACTTGCTGGCATGTCACGGGTCTGCTCTAAGGGCTCTCTGCTACTGCCACCACGCCAGGAGGAGACACCAGGGACCTAAACAGATGAAGACGGGGGGACTCTCAGCGGCAGAGCCTCCTGCCTTACCCACAGGAAGCTCCAGCCAGGTAGCACCAGTGTGAGGCTGGAATGGTGAAGCACCTGCAGGAAATGACATCATCGAAGGCTTCCTCCTCACAGGATTTCTGGGGCGTGCAGTAAAGCTGATTGCAACGCTGCTTTTCTTACAGGACTGCAGTGTGTGCTTATGTCAAATGCTGAGCACTGCTGGTGGCAGGAGTGGTCCCCTCCCCCTCAGGGACTGGGAATCCTGCATTAAGCCATCAGTAATAATAAGGTTTCACTAATCCCCAGTTGTTGCATCACAGGAGTATCATTTGCACACACACAGAGTAGCGTCTGCTCCAGAGAGATCCAGGGTGAGGATCTTGGGGTCCAGTGTGGTTATCTTGGGGCTGTAAGGAGGTTTGGGCTGCAGCTTGCAATGGCTTCAGCACTGGTGGATGAAGTCAGCTCCCTGTCCCTTAAGCCTTATAAATGTTCTCACATTAAGCACAGCCTCCTTATCTCATGGCAGAGGTGCAGGCTGCTTCCAAAATAACCTTAAATGCAACCTGTAACAGGGTCCAAGGCAGGCATACCTTCTGGAACCTGGTTGTACCGATTCCCGGTCTCAAGCAGTCCTGCAAGCTGTCCCAAAGCACATGGCCTTGCAATTAAGAGGCACCACACTTGCACAGGAGCAAGGTTCAAGCTCGACAAAAGCATGAAGTCAGAAGGGAAGCAGCTGCTCCCACATCTGTGAGCTGTCCCAAGACATTTACACATCGAGGAAAATTGTTCTGATTTCACCTAAATCAAGTGTATGGTTTGCTTAAAAGATCTTTATAACATTTAGAAGCATTTATCTGCTTTATGTTTTCTTGTCTGCCCTCTCTTACATTGGTTATTTCTCAGCTTCTCTCTCCACGGATCTCCATGATCAGAAGAGATGGTGTTGATTATTTTGTCTTATCTCCTGCATGGAAGAGGCAATAGAGTTTTACCAAGCCCTCTGCTGAGTCTATCATTTCTGTCTGAGCTAAGAAATATTGTTAAGGAAACATTCTACTCCCAATTTAAAACTTCTACTTGTGAGGAAGCCACCACATTCTAGGTATAAGCACATATGTACATTTATGCATGTATACATTTCTTTTAAAGATTACAGCATTTACAGATTTTCCAACAGGAATGACCTGAAAAGGTCCAATTTAGGAAGGAATTATGAGATAAGCTTCTATAGTTAACTGAAAAAAATATATGGAATATGTATTGAAAGCCCACCTCTGATCTCACTCATTAAGTAATGGGCTTTCTGCAGTGAGGCAGTGTGGTCCTGTTTGTTAATGACCGCAGACTGATTTGATCTGAGTGGTCTGTTTGCACCCAGCTCTCAGGAGGGCTTCTAGGACCAGAGGTGGATGTAGAATTCCTTCCTAACACAAAACAAATCTACACAATTCAAATGAGCTATTTTGTCCAGGGCAATTTGGAGAGGTACAGAGAAGCAAGGAGTGGTTTCATCCATCTAACGTACTAGTCATAATCTAGTCATCTAGATTATCTAGCAGTCTTGTTCTCGGTACCAGAACAACAAGATTCATGAGATACTCAAAGATGTCAAAGATGTTTTTTTATCTGAAAAGTAAATCATGAGCATCTACATGAAGGTCACATGAGTGCTTACATACAAAAGATGAGCTACGCTCTATTTTTACAGACTCATCCAAGGTATGGAGAAAAGGCCAAGCAACCAATTAAGGAAGCTAAAACGATGATGAAAGTGTCACCTAAAAGACTTAAATAGCACAGCTTGGTTTGTCCCAGACTATCAAAAGTTCAAACTAACATCTCTGCAACTCTGGCATGGTGTTTATAATACCTGAAACCACTTGGTTGTACTAGGGAGAGGCTGGATCTAACTGGGTGTGCAATGCCATCTATTCCAGGGGCTGTGGTGATGACTTGAAACAACTATTGCAAATACAGTTAATTTCATTTATTTGATAAAGTTAAATTGAGCAAGGTGAATTCTGTTGGGAAAAATATGTGTTTTGGCTTCTAGAAAATATTGATTTCACCCACCTTGACTTCCTATCAAAGCTGATTCAAACGACGTTCCCACAGATGTGACTCAGAAATCAGACCACATGAACAGTCACTGAGCAAATGGCCACGCAGCCAGTTCTGCCCTTGTCCTGGGATTGCCCAGGGGTGCGGAGCATTCACGCTTGCCCCTCTAGACCCCAGCTGCCACTGCTGTTGCTGGACAGCTGATGCTGCACTGTATAGTCTCCGTATGCCCTTCATATGGACATCTTTAGTCCTCCGGTGTTTCTCAAATCATTCACTTTTCTGGTGAAAATGATGAGAAAATGGTGGGTTTCGTTGTTTTTTCTAACAGGTAAAAATCAAGCTCGTTCCATGTTGTTAACAAATTTTTACCTGTCTGGCAGCTGTTGAAAAGAAATTTCAAGGTATTTTGGTGTTTGAGGTTTAAAAGTGTTCTTCTCTTGAAATATTTTATCTAAGCTTAGTTTCTTTGTCTAACTGAATCAGTAAACTGATGTGTGACCCAAACATAATGACTGCATTTTTAAATGAGTAGAAACTTCAAAGGAGCATGTTCATTGCAGATTACAAAACTGTCCTAGAATATTCACCGAGATACTCTACATCAGGAAACATATACATATTCATTAGCAGTTTTTATTTATCTTCAAAACACTACAGTTCTGAAAGAGCAAATCAAACGGGAGTCTAAAAAGTCTTTGTATTCAGCCAAGACTGCTCAGGAAATGATTAGTACTACTGCAGCTGTACTGAGTAGACAGATTATTAATTAAGACATACTAGTTTGCTCTTGTGCACTCTGTCCTCAGCAAAAGATCTGTCAAGTTATTGTGGTTCGTACAAAAGTTTTCTCCGCATATAATTTCCCATGTTTTCTAAAATGAAAACACACTTGAGGTCTTTGTGCTTTCAATTTTCTCAGGGCTGCATTCACTGAAAACAATGGCAAAATTCCTGCCGACTACAATCTTAAACTCAGTCTAGAAATACATTTGTTACAGATTTAAAAATTTTTGCTGTTCCCCCAATAGATAACCACAGAGTTTATTTTATGGGCCTTCAAGTCTGGGAACAACTGCCAGCAGTCTGTGTTCTGTGGAACAATGGTCTTCAGGACACTCATGTTTGATTTGCCACAGAAATGAAATCTTATCTCGTGAGGAAAGGAACAATGACTCAATAGTCCTGTATAAGGCTGAGATTTAGGGGAGAGGAATTCAATTTTGCCATGAGGTCAAATTTCTTGTATGATCTTGGACAACACCCTTGTGAAGGTCCTCACTGTGCCATCTGGGAAGAGCTGTCTGACGGTGATGAAATGGTGTATCTGGATCCTCATGCTGTTGTGGCTGGCCTGTTTCTGGGTCCTGAGCTAGGTCTAAGCGAGTTCATAATGGTATTTTTACAGTGTGACACTGGACTTCTAGTAATAGCTGAGGTAGCTCAAATATCTCTAATAAAGTCTCTTTCCTGATACAGGTGTAGCCTCTCTCTTCATTTGAGGACTCATTTGCTTTTTAAATAATGATCCTATGGCAAATGGTGTGAAGTGAGATTGTGCTGACTGACTAATCAGTCTGTGAATGTATCACAATCTCAGCACTTCCTGACAGTATTGATGCCTAGCAGAAGGAAATCTCTATTTCCCTAAACTCAAACTACAAATAAATATGAGCAAATTTGATCCAGACTTCAGAGAAAGGTGGTAAACAAGGTATTTTTTCTGTTTCTCCAGCTACTTTTTCCAGTAGCTGCTCAGAGTAGAACTGCAGACTGATTCTTAATCTTCATCAAGCTTTGACCACAGTGATGCTCTTATGAGGTCTTTGTGTTTCATTACACCTGGAGTCTCTTACAGAGAATAGGATCTGCTTTCTCCTAGCTTTTGTGACTGTCCCTACTTCAAAGACCTCACAAAGCGAATATATGAAGCAAGACAGCCAATATATTTAACCAAGCAGTCCTGGGGATCATAAAGGAACAGAGGGGCTTTTATGAGAAGTGAAACGGCCACTGCCACAGCATGCCAACTCCACACAAAGCAAGTTGCATGTTTCATGTCCTAAAGTAAGCACAGCTACTTCAGCATGGCTTAAAGTTGTTCTTCTAAGAGAAGCACAAGTTGCAGCAACTCTTCGTCTACCCATCGCACGCTTATCGTGGTTTAACTCCAGACAGCAACTAAGCACCATGCACCTGCTCGCTCACTCCTCCCCTCTCCTAGTGGGATGGGGAGGAGAATCAGGAAAAGAAAAAAACACCTCATGGGCTGAGATCAAAACAGTTTAATAACTAAATTGAAATAAAATATAATAATAACAATAATAA